>NC_140189.1:8305157-8309884 GCF_965226575.1 Pagrus pagrus | reverse complement strand
CTGTGTTCTCTGCTGTGTTCTCTGTGCTGTGTTCTCTCTGCTGTGTTCTCTGTGCTGTGTTCTCTGCTGTGTTCTCTGTCCTGTGTTCTCTCTGCTGTGTTCTCTCTGCTGTGTTCTCTGCTGTGTTCTCTGTCCTGTGTTCTCTCTGCCGTGTTCTCTCTGCTGTGTTCTCTGCTGTTTTCTCTCTGCTGTGTTCTCTCTGCTGTGTTCTCCGTCAGCAGCAGGATCCATTAACGTCACCACCACTAAGCGTCTTACTGCACAATTACCTTACAGGTTTTCTATAAACTGATCAATGTACAAGTTGTAAAGTCAGAGTCAGAATAGTTTGTAACTAAAGTGGGCCTGTAAAGACGGACTAGTGAGTAGTTGAGTCAGTGTTCGCTGTGAGGACGTTTAATGTCCCTGACAACCTCTGTAGTCTCATTTAGACACTTGTTAGCAACCGCAAACCGTTTTTAACACACGGAAGAGGGTTATAATTAAACTGTGGACATTTAATGATGGAGTTTATGTTGGAGAACTGCCGACTCTGAGAAGACGGAGCAGGAAGAGAACTAACAGGTATTTATTTATTTCCAGGTTTAATTCAGATGATGTCATCATGCTGTCGCTCAGTTTTCTTTTCTCTGATTATTTTTGCTGCAAGTGTGAAAGTGAATAAAGTTTGTTTGTTAGTGATCAGTGTGTTTTGCTCTTGTCTCTGTGGCAGTGGGTTAATTAAGTTGTGGTGGTTACTGTCCTTCATGAGTGTAAAAGTGCATGTATGTGTGTGTGTGTGTGTGTGTGTGTGTGTGTGTGTCTCTCTCTCTCTCTGCAGATGTCTCTCGCCCAAACAATCAGCTCCATCTGTCCCAGTTTTTACTTTCCTCCCCCTGAAACATCACCTCTGCCCCCCCACACTAAATCTGCTTATGAGCCTAACACACACACACACGCACACACACACGCACACACGCACACACACACACACACACACACACACACACACACACACACACACACACACACAGTGTGTGGGGATTGAAAGCCAATCAAAAAGCTATAGAGAAGTGCTTTGGTGTGGAGGGACACAATCAGGGGGCAGCAGGGTGTGTGTGTGTGTGTGTGTGTGTGTGTGTGTGTCTGTGTGTGTCTGTGTGTGTGTGTGTGTGTGTGTGTGTGTGTGTGTGTGTGTGTGTGTGCTGCTGTGAAGGAAACAGGACAGATGGGACGACTGCGAGGGAAGAATATTCAGTCCGTCCTTCATCAGTCCTACCTTCATCAGTCCTCCAACAGTCCGTCCTCATCAATCCTCCATCAGTCTTACCTCCATCAGTCCTCCATCAGTCCTACCTCCATCAGTCCTCCATCAGTCCTCCATCAGTCCTACCTCAATCAGTCCCCAATCAGTCCTACCTGCATCAGTCCTACCTCCATTAGTCCTCCATCAGTCCATCCTCCATCAATCCTCCATCAGTCCTACCTCCATCAGTCCCTACCTCCATTAGTCCTCTATCAGTCCATCCTCCATCAATCCTCCATCAGTCCTACGCCATTAGTCCTCCATCAGTACTACCTCCATCAGTCCTACCTCCATCAGTCCTCCATCAGTCCGTCCTCCATCAGGTTTGTATCAGGGATGACATTGGACTGCTTGGCTGCTTGTTTTTCAGTTTCTGGTAAATTACCTATTCTTGTTCTTTGATCATTGATGAATGTCTTCTGAATAGCTGCACATTCGCGGGATAGTCGCAGATTTTCCAGCAGTTGTGAAACAACACGAGAGATTTGAGAAGCTGCAGCGTTTCTTCACTGACTAAAAGTAGCGTTACTGTTGAACTGACAGCTGACTTCTTTTGTTAGTTGGAGAAGCTAAACCAGAAACGCTGTGTCAATGTTAGTTATCAGTTATTGGTCCAGATAGGATGGAGTCTGGATCTGGACCCGGTCCAGTGATCTGGACATTCAGGTCATTATGCTAACAAGAGGCCTGGCCCCCCCCTCCTGTCACTTGATGGACTGTGTTCAGTCTGATCATCAGACTGACACTAAAATCTAACAGATTATAATTTACTGTTTGAACATTTCTTTAATGTAATAAATCAAATAATGCAGAAACAACAGAGCACCGCAGTGAATTCCTGTAAAGGAGGACATTCCTGCGTCCTGCTGATGATTGATGCTCCAACATGTAAATGAGCTCAGCTGCAGCAGACTGATGGGCTGATTGATGGCGTCTTTAACACAGAGGACACAATCACACATGAGTGTCTCAGGCTCGAGTGCTGCTCCTCTCCTGGAGCCTCAATCTGTGTTTTTAGGCCTTTGTCTGCTGCCAAAGTGAACCATTGAGACGAGTGAGTCTTTGTGAACCTCACAATGACCATTCAGCTCTGTTGGTGGTAGAGCTGCTTTTCATCTCACACTCAACTCTGCAGCACTGGACCATGATCCTCCACAAAGACCGAGTCCTGCACGAGCTGATGGGATCCGGCTCGAATCCAGCAGACACAAACATTTTAGACTGAAGAATAAACTGAAGTCCAGCGTGAGTCTGTTTCGTCCTCAGGACTGAAATCACACCAACAACTCTCAGACCTTAAATCAAACACAAACTGAAGAAGTTTGATGTGACTGACAGACTTTTGTTTGAACTTTAATTTTTCACTGGCTCATTCAACTTTCATCATTTAAAGGTTCAGTTTGTGAGACAATTGATTTTTGAGTCTCTTTCAAACTCATCAAATACTGAACAACTCAAACATTCTGACTCTGATGATGAGATGAGTTGAGATGAGATGAAAACTGATTCACTGACTTTGTTTGATTTAATGTCACAGAGTTTCTCATGTGACAACCTGATCAGTTCGATCAGAGACGTAGTTATGGATCTTCCCTCTGGTTTCTGTCCTCAGATGAGCCTGCAGCACTGCACTCTCCCCCGTCCTCCCCCTCAGACCTCACACTCTCTCTGTGGCTCGTTGACACTCTGCTGATTCGTCCTGTGTCTGCACTGAAGCTCTTTGTGTGGAGCTGCTGAGCGTGTTATCCTCCGTGGCCTCTTGTGTCAGTCACAAGAGGTCTGAGGAGGTCTGAGGAGGTCGGAGGGGCCAGGGGCCACTGATAGACTGAGCCCGGGGCCCCGGAGCTGGCCGTGGGCCCAGAGTGGGCCCTTCTGTGGTCACGGTCTCGTCTCTTTCTCTGACAGTTTGTTCTCAATTAGAAGTCTTTTGTCCATCGGTGAAAGCCTTCAGCCCACAGAGTCCACGCTGCCATCTGGGGGGAGTTCTCTGTCCGGATGACAAGGTGCCATCCGTCCCATAATGCCGATGTTTCGCCTCTCCACAGACCCCCGCCGCCGCGCTCTTTAGACTCTCATTTTGGCTTCTTCAATGGCTCGCCTTTCACTGCAGCTGAATAGCACTTTACTAGCTGTTTCAAACTTCCTCCATATCTGAATCTCATCAGACCGGAGAGCCAGTCGACACCAGAGATATTACATGATGTCACTGTGACATCACTGATCACCTGGAGAATAATCACAGTGGGATGAGATAATGATTATGTAATGTTATTGTGTCATACTGTATATTTAATGTGGAGCCTGTTACGATTTATGAGATCAAATCTTTAAAACAAAGCTCAAATGTTAAATCTTTGATTTGTCATGATGTTTAATTTTCTGTCATCAGGAAATCTTAGATGTCATGTTTGAAGTTATCATATGTTTAATGTGAGATTATCATGTGACGTCTGACGACGAAGGTGTCGTCCTGATGTCTGGGGTGCAGTCATGGTGCACGGAGTGAACAGCCGGGGGCGGAGCTCACAGCTCTGGGGGGCTCTGGTGCTGAGCACTAAGGTAGAGGACGAGTGACCACCAATCAGAACTGTCTGGGGGCTGCTGACATGTTAAAATGTCAGTAATAACATCAGCGAGCTGATTGGCTCATGTTTTAGAACAGGGCCAGGTATATTATCTGGACCAGCAGCTTTATTTATATTCACTCTCAGCAAGAGTTTTGATATTTTTCACAGGAAGTCAGATCATCTCTGTGATCTGTGACCAGAACAGGTCTTTTAATCCGGACCATGATGTTCTCTAACACTAACCAAGTGGTTTTGTGCTTAAACATAACCAGAGCATAAGCACAGTGTTGTGACAAGAGAAAAACAGAACATTCAACCTAAACAAATGTAAAGTTGCAACATAAAGAAACGTTCAGTTGTAAGTTACCTACAACAACTTAGCCAAAAATTATTCTGGTGACCGGGTTGCAATGTGTTCAGCTCATCCGGCACCGTGGCCTCACCCATGTTGGGCCACTTGAGGTGGACACAGTACAAATATGTAACTGTGGAATGAATCCACTGAATTTGACATTACAGCCAGAGAACAGATCAACTCACATCACCTGCATATGTGACAGAACTACAGTAACACGACACAAAGTGAAAACTACTGGAGATATTAATGTTTGAAAAGAAAACCGGTTTATTGTTATTCATGTGATGACTGTCAACATTCAGTAATAACTATTTAAATGATCCTCAGTGTCTCTGAGACGTTGGTGAGGTTCAGAGGTCACAAACAGACGATCACTGACACGATGAACAGCAGATCAGAAAGTAATCAGAGTACAGCTGGAAGACTTGATTTACTATCAAGAACATCTATGACATGAACCGGGCAAAGTTCTGGATTCGGAGTTTGTACAGAATGACCCAATATCCTTTTTTATGCA
>NC_140189.1:8292657-8302657 GCF_965226575.1 Pagrus pagrus | reverse complement strand
ACCTGTAGGTGTGTCCTTCTTGTTGTTCAGGGTGTAATCCGGGGTGGGGGTGGGGTGGGGCGGGTGTATTTGTACCAGCTGTGGTGCAGAGTGAAGCCCCTCCCCTTCCTGTTTGGCGGCACAAAGGATGAAAGAGTGAGTCGGGTGATGGTGGCTCCAGGTGACCACAGCAACCTGACGAGCTTACTGAGGCTGCAGCCTAATGTGTCTCTGTATAGAGCCCATTATGGGAGGGGGGGGGGGAATCTGATCCTGGGAGCGTCAACACAATGGAGCCGGTCTGAAGGTGGAGCCAGTCCGGAGGTGGAGCCGGTCTGAAGGTGGCACCAGCTCCAACAGCAGCTCTCATAATAATAATACAGACAGCTCCAGTTACATTTCTAACTGAAAGAGGGGCTCTCCTCCCCCAACAACTCCTTCACCTCCAGCACCTCCCCAAACACCTCCATCAACTCCCCAAACACCTCCTCACCTCCATCACCTCCCCCTACACCTCCACCTTTATTCTGTTGTCACATGGCCAGTCAGAGTCAATCAAAACAGACCTGGTGACACAGTTCAGCCCCAACATTACCTGATGGTCCTCACACATGAACATTATTTATCATCACCACCATCATCACCATCATCACCACCATCATCACTATCATCATCATCACCATCATCACCACCATCACCACCATCATCACTATCATCACCACCATCATCACTATCATCATCATCACCATCATCACCACCATCATCACCATCATCACTATCATCACGACCATCATCACTATCATCATCATCACCATCATCACCACCATCATCAACATCATCACCATCATCATCACTATCATCACCACCATCACCACCATCATCACTATCATCACCACCATCATCACTATCATCATCATCACCATCATCACCACCATCATCACCATCATCACTATCATCACGACCATCATCACTATCATCATCATCACCATCATCACCATCATCACTTTCATCATCATCACCATCACCATCATCACCACCATCACCATCATCATCACCATCATCACCATCATCATGAGCACCATCATCATCACCATCACCATCACCATCATATGTTCCTGTTTCTTTTCTTTGGTGGTGGGTTTGAGTGGTCAGTGTTTCTTGTAGTTCATTGGGTCTAAATAGTGTTTGATCCTTTATTTTTTTTGGCGCGGTGGTGGCGATGTCCACTCTGGCCAGAGAAGCGGAGGGTGGAGGTGAGCTTATGCTGCGAAGCAGCATCAGGTGTGTGCCAGATGCCGATGCTTCGATAGAGGACCTGCTGCTGGCTGGTAGGATGCCAAAATCTTCTTATTTTGCTGTTATGCTTCACGGATGAACAAGGCGGTTGTTGTGTTTTTGAAGCAAGAAAGTTTGGTGAATCAGCTGTTAGTTAGCGGCGTGGTGGTAAAGGGGAAGCTGCTGGCTGTCTCTCCACTGCCAGCACCTGCCAGGCAGGTTATTGTGTCCAATGTTCCTCTTTTTATTAAGGATGAGGCCTTGGTAAATGGCGCTGTCTCGCTTTGGTAAGTTTGCAAGCAGGTTTAAGCCAATCTCTCTGAAGTGTAGAAGCATAGATTTGAATCATGTGTTATCTTTGAGGAGACAAGTGCTGATGTATCTGAAATCTCCTGAGCAGATGCTTAATGTCAGCGTCTATGTAAAACAGGGGGAAAGTGCTTATACTGTGTACGTGACGTCCGAGAGCCTGCGTTGTTTTGAGTGTGGGGAAATCGGTTATAAGAGGATGGCCTGCTACAGGTGGGAGAAGGACGCTAAGGTGACGGAGGACAGTAACGCTGCAGGTCAGTCCTCTGATGGAGCTAAGGAGAGTCAGGGGCCTGTAGCAGGGGGAGGACAGGTGAGAGGGCAGTCTGCAGGGGGAGGACAGGTGAGTGGCCAGTCTGCAACAGGAGGATGAGGATGATCAGGGGGAGCAGGCAGAGGCTCTGGAGGAGGATGGATGGACTGAGGTTGAAGGCAGAACAAAGAGGAAAAGAAGCACACAGGTGCCTGGGGTGCCACTTGCACTGGGGAGACGACAGGCTGGGGTCCAGAGAGGGCAGACTGGTGGCAGGCCGGCTCAGGAGTCTGAAGGAGAGTGGGATAAGATGGAAGGGTTACTGTATCATGCAGATATCTGTTGGGGTAACCCAGCACAGTCGCTGTTGCGAAGGGCTAGTGGCACTGGGCTGGACCGACAGCTCTTCCTTTTGAATCCGGGGGCTGTGGACATTTGCTGCCGTTCTACGTTGCGGTCCTAAAGAGCTTTTCCTGGTCCTGCGGTTGGTGGCAGGTCCAGAAGGTTGGCAGGAAGACAGAAAGCTGCAGTCCTTTGCCCCTCCGAACCTGGGGTGTTTTGAGAGCGTAAAGGGGAAAGTGTTGTACGCAGCGTAGTGAGGGTTAGGAAATTTGCAGTATTGAAGGAGGTCAGGGAGCATCAGTGGCAGCGCTACCTCGACGGACAGACGATGGCAGGGTTTTTGTGTGTGTGTGTGTGTGTGTGTGTGTGTGCGTGTAGTAGGGATGCAACAATATTCAATATTTTATCGAACCGTTCAATACGCCCTGTTAGGTTCAATACACAAAGGCAAACAATACAATACAGTACAATACAATACTACAATAATGTTTGCTGTATAACTTGATTGGATACTGCATATGTTTTTTTATGGAAGGCAATTAAGATAAGTTTTATATTTTTATAATAAGGTTTGTGATTTGACTATATCTGCTTTAAATTATTTTTACATGCAATATTGCCTTTGCTAGTGTGAGTAGTTTTATATTAAGATATCGAAACCGTACTGTTACTGTGGCCCAAAAACTGTGATGCATACCGAACTGTGGGAAAACTCTACCGTTGCATCCCTAGTGTGTAGGGGGGATGTACAGTGTCCTGTATAGTGCTGTGATGAAAACATAGACATGTTTTAATAAAGGTGGTTAAAAGTAAAAAAAAACTCTCCGTCTTCTTCTTCTTCTTCTTCTTCTCCTCCTCCTTCTTCTCCTCCTTCTTCTTCTCTTTCTTCTTTTTCTTCTTCTTCTTCTCCTTCTTCTTCTTCTTCTTCTTCTGCGTTTCAACCTCAGTCAGAGTAAAACATCTGGATGTTTTCCAGCTGTGTGGAGACAGAAGCAGCTGTTTGAACACCAAACACGATGTTTTCCTAAAACCTCCTGTCTGTCTCCCCCTCTGTCCCCCCCCCCCCTCCCTACTGTCTGTCTCTCCCTCTGTCCCCCCCCCCGCCTGCTGGCATCACAGAAGTCACAGTTGGCTCTGATTTCCAGCTCCCAGTGGAACTAATGTGATAAAATCTAGAAAAAGACTCAGAGGACAAAGACACAGAGATGTAGCCGTGGGTGGAGGGCCGGGTGGAGGGGGGGCAACAAGTGCCTTTTTGGGGTTTTTGGGGACCTAATGGGATTTTCCAAGGAGCTTTGCCCGATCTCCTGTCCGTCCCATTCAGGATCAGCCTTTTGACTGCTAGGCGGCACACTTCTGCCCCCAGACCCCTACGACCTCCTGAGACCCGCTGAGACCCCCTGGACCTCCTGAGACCCCCTGAGACCCCCTGGACCTCCTGAGACCTCCTGAGACCCCTCACCCCCATCAACCAGATCCCCCTCGGTGTGCTGAAAACAGCACATCAGACAGGTGTAAGAGTTGAGACCCTGATCTGAACAGTTTCCAGGATGTTGATGATGATGGATGACGATGGATGATGATGATGACGGATGATGGATAATGATGTATGATAATGGATGATGGATGATAGATGATGGATGATGGATGATGGATGATGATGATGGATGATGGATGATGATGGATGATGGTGATGGGTGATGGATGATGGATGATGATGGATGACGGTTGATGGATGATGGATGATGATGGATGATGATGGATGATGGATGATGATGATGGATGATGAATGATGATGATGATGATGATGGATGATAATGAATGATGGATGATGGATGAGGATGATGGATGATGGATGATGGATGATGATGATGGATGATGAAGATGGATGATGGATGATGGATGATGATGATGGATGATGAATGATGATGATGATGATGATGATGATGATGATGAGGATGGATGATGGATGATGACGATGATGATGGATGATAATGGATGATGGATGATGGATGGGGATGATGAATGATGGATGATGGATCATGATGGGTGATGGATGATGATGGATGATGGATGATGATGGATGATGGGTGATGGATGATGATGGATGATGATGATGAATGATGATGATGACGATGATGATGGATGATAATGGATGATGGATGATGGATGATGGATGAGGATGATGGATGATGGATCATGATGGATGAGGATGATGGATGATGGATCATGATGGATGATGATGATGGATGATGAATGGATGCTGGATGATGGAGGAGGAGGGGGAGGAGGAGGGGGGATGATGATGGATGATGGTTGATGGATGATGATGATGGATGATCCTGATGGATGATGATGATGGTTGATGGATGATGATGATGGATGATCCTGATGGATGATGATGATGGATGATGGATGATGGATGATAGATGATAATGATAGATGATAATGATGGATGATGATGGATGATGATGATGATGATGGATGATGGATGATGACGATGATGATGGATGATGGTTGATGGATGATGATGATAGATGATAATGATGGATGATGATGATGATGGATGATGACGATGATGATGGATGATAATGGATGATAGATGATGGATGAGGATGAGGATGATGGATGAAGATGATGGATGATGGATGATGATGATGGATGATGAAGATGGATGATGGATGATGATGGTGATGGATGATGGATGATGATGATGGATGATGGTGATGGATGATGATGGATAATGGATGATGGTGATGGACGATGGATGATGGATGATGATGGATAATGGATGATGGTGATGGTGATGGATGATGGATGATGATGGATGATGATGGATGATGGATGGATGATGATGATGGATGGTGATGGGTGATGGATGATGATGGACGATGATGATGGATGATAATGGATGATTGATGGATGATGGATGATGATGGGTGATGGATGATGGATGATGGATGATGATGGATGATGATAGGTGATGATGGGTGATGATGGATGATGGGTGATGGATGATGATGGATGATGAATGGATACTGGATGGTGGAGGAGGAGGGGGAGGAGGAGAGGGGATGATGATGGACGATGGATGATGATGATGAAGATGGATGATGGATGATGATGGTGATGGATAATGGATGATGATGATGGATGATGGTGATGGTGATGGTGATGGATGATGATGGTGATGGACGATGAATGATGGATGATGATGGATAATGATGGATGATGGATGGATGATGATGATGGATGATGATGGATGATGATGGATGATGGATGGATGGATGATGATGATGGATGATGAAGATGGATGATGGATGATGGATGATGATGGTGATGGATGATGGATGATGATGATGGATGATGGTGATGGATGATGGATGATGGATGATGATGGATAATGGATGATGGTGATGGTGATGGATGATGGATGATGATGGATGATGATGGATGATGGATGGATGATGATGATGGATGGTGATGGGTGATGGATGATGATGGACGATGATGATGGATGATAATGGATGATTGATGGATGATGGATGATGATGGGTGATGGATGATGGATGATGGATGATGGATGATGATGGATGATGGATGATGATAGGTGATGATGGGTGATGATGGATGATGGGTGATGGATGATGATGGATGATGAATACTGGATGGTGGAGGAGGAGGGGGAGGAGGAGAGGGGATGATGATGGACGATGGATGATGGATGATGATGATGAAGATGGATGATGGATGATGGAGGAGGAGGGGGAGGAGGAGGGGGGATGATGATGGATGATGGATGATGGAGGAGGAGGGGGAGGAGGAGGGGGATGATGATGGATGATGGTTGATGGATGATGATGATGGATGATCCTGATGGATGATGATGATGGTTGATGGATGATGATGATGATGGATGATCCTGATGGATGATGATGATGGATGATGGATGATGGATGATGATGATGGATGATGGATGATAGATGATAATGATACATGATAATGATGGATGATGATGGATGATGATGATGATGATGATGATGGATGATGGATGATGACGATGATGATGGATGATGGTTGATGGATGATGATGATAGATGATAATGATGGATGATGATGATGATGGATGATGACGATGATGATGGATGATAATGGATGATAGATGATGGATGAGGATGAGGATGATGGATGAAGATGATGGATGATGGATGATGATGATGGATGATGAAGATGGATGATGGATGATGATGGTGATGGATGATGGATGATGATGATGGATGATGGTGATGGATGATGATGGATAATGGATGATGGTGATGGACGATGGATGATGGATGATGATGGATAATGGATGATGGTGATGGATGATGGATGATGATGGATGATGATGGATGATGGATGGATGATGATGATGGATGGTGATGGGTGATGGATGATGATGGACGATGATGATGGATGATAATGGATGATTGATGGATGATGGATGATGATGGGTGATGGATGATGGATGATGGATGATGATGGATGATGATAGGTGATGATGGGTGATGATGGATGATGGGTGATGGATGATGATGGATGACGAATGGATACTGGATGGTGGAGGAGGAGGGGGAGGAGGAGAGGGGATGATGATGGACGATGGATGATGGATGATGATGATGATGATGGATGATGGATGATGATGGTGATGGATAATGGATGATGATGATGGATGATGGTGATGGTGATGGTGATGGATGATGATGGTGATGGACGATGAATGATGGATGATGATGGATAATGATGGATGATGGATGGATGATGATGATGGATGATGATGGATGATGATGGACGATGGATGGATGGATGATGATGATGGATGATGAAGATGGATGATGGATGATGGATGATGATGGTGATGGATGATGGATGATGATGATGGATGATGGTGATGGATGATGGATGATGGATGATGATGGATAATGGATGATGGTGATGGTGATGGATGATGGATGATGATGGATGATGATGGATGATGGATGGATGATGATGATGGATGGTGATGGGTGATGGATGATGATGGACGATGATGATGGATGATAATGGATGATTGATGGATGATGGATGATGATGGGTGATGGATGATGGATGATGGATGATGGATGATGATGGATGATGATAGGTGATGATGGGTGATGATGGATGATGGGTGATGGATGATGATGGATGATGAATACTGGATGGTGGAGGAGGAGGGGGAGGAGGAGAGGGGATGATGATGGACGATGGATGATGGATGATGATGATGAAGATGGATGATGGATGATGATGGTGATGGATAATGGATGATGATGATGGATGATGGTGATGGTGATGGTGATGGATGATGATGGTGATGGACGATGAATGATGGATGATGATGGATAATGATGGATGATGGATGGATGATGATGATGGATGATGATGGATGATGATGGATGATGGATGGATGGATGGATGGATGATGATGATGGATGATGAAGATGGATGATGGATGATGGATGATGATGGTGATGGATGATGGATGATGATGATGGATGATGGTGATGGATGATGGATGATGGATGATGATGGATAATGGATGATGGTGATGGTGATGGATGATGGATGGATGATGGATGATGATGGATGATGATGGATAATGAATGGATACTGGATGCTGGAGGAGGAGGGGGAGGAGGAGCGGGGGATGATGATGGATGATGGATGATGATGATGATGATGTTGGATGACGGATGATGGAGGAGGAGGCGTCCTGTCAGACGGTTGAGGTGATTTTGAGTGTTGTGATGTGTTTGATGTCCACAGTCGATGTCTGTGTTTTTCAGTTCCTCCAACACGCTGTTTCTATTCTCTGACTCCCCCCTCTCCTCACCCCCTCACCCCCTAACCTCCTCACCCGACCTCCTGCTCCCTTTTCTATCAGAAGAGGAAGAATTGAGTCAGTGTAAAAGTGTGAGGACACAGAACTGTGTTGTGTTACAGAGACACTCGTTCTCCCAGAATGCTTTGCTTCCATTCTGTCATACAACAACCAACACAACACATTGTGATCAGCTAATCAAAGTGTGATCAGTTAATCAAAGTGTGATCAGGTTATCAAAGGCTCACATGTGGCTGAGACATTAACTGTGTCCCTCAGAGTCTGACTCGTCCTCTGCTGCTGTTTATGTCACGTGACTTACTGTTTCTAAATTCTGATAAAACCCAACCTTTTCTCACTCGGACTGGTCTGTGAAGCTCCACAGTCAGCTTCATCATACATAATGTTCAGGTAGACTTTCAAAATAAAATAAAACAGTTGACACATTATGACTTTTGGACTGTTCATGTTGTCAAACTGTTGTGGTTTGGTTCGGTTTAGCAAACATCATACTGTCGCTTAAAATAACTACATTCAGTCTCATGAGTGATGTAAGTACGTCACTCAGGTAACACAGAGTTAAGTCATTATTATGACATTAACTGATTTATGTAAAAAGTCCAGCGTCTGACCCGTCCAACCACCTGGACCTCCCTCTGACTCCGACTCTTCTCTCTGTACGCCTGCAGCAGAGGTGAAGATCTGCTGCTGGATCTGATGCGTCACGATGAAGAAGGTGTTGATGAAGCTGAGCTGCTGTTTGACAGACGGACAGAGGCTCACAAACAGAGAATGGTGCTGATCCGCAAGACAACCAAAAAGTAGCACGACTGTATGCTAATATGTTGTATCCACTCTGTGTATTGTCTTTTTTTCATGTTTTTTGTTTTTCCCTTGTCACCTGGGACTTTCTTGGACTAATGATGACGAAAACGATGGTTTGGGTGGGGTTTTTTTGTTTTGTTTTTGGACATTAGATAGTGTTTAATCGTTTTGACTCTCTAACTTTTGAGTGTTTTGCCAGCACCGTCACACAATATTGTAAGTCTCGTCGCTGATTATGTTTCGTTGCCATTAAGCTAAGCCTGGCAGAACTTTATTCATTGCATTTTTGTCAATAAACATTTGCTGGAATACTTCTTTTTGGATTATGATCACTGTTGTATCCAGTTTACCTTTTGATACGAGAGCATTTGGATGTGAATGTTACCGATTCACCTGCCTACTTTTTAAAATTGGTATTTGTTGTTATCTTACCAAGAATAGCTGATCATAGCCATTGAGTATGTAAGGGATTATAGCCCCAATGTGTACCCACTCTAATCATACAATGCTGTTGATTTATAGTTTCTTTTAATAAATAGAGGGTCTATAATTCCCAATTCCTACTACAAATGGTGGCCACACATACAGTTAATTGTTGTTAGACGTGTAATGTGCTGTTTGTATCGTTTTTGAATGTAGTTGGTTTTATTACATAACACATTTATTTCAACCATCCCTGTAAATGTTTGCAGGTAAACGTTTGTGTGACTTTAATGAAGTCACACAAACGTTTACCTGCTGACATCATCATGTTTCACCTGAGCCCACAGCCACACACACACACACACACACACACAGAGCAGGTGCTGCAGACTTTTATCTCTTAGTGTAAATAAACTCAGAGCAGCGACAGAAAGTGATGGATGTGTTTCCTGCTACACCTGCCTCAAAACACCTGTGTGTGTGTGTGTGTGTGTGTGTGTGTGTGTGTGTGTGTGTGTGTGTGAGAGAGTGTGCGTGTGTTTGTGTGTGTGTGTGTTGTAGATTAGTGTTTATTCTGTATTTATTTACACTCAGTCAGACTGTCTCCACTCAGAGAGCTGACTGGCTGACCTGTTTGTTGTGTACTGCATGTAATAGATTACTTTGATACTGAACAGACCTTAGATGTGTGTGTGTGTGTGTGTGTGTGT
>NC_140189.1:8277657-8290157 GCF_965226575.1 Pagrus pagrus | reverse complement strand
TTATATTCTTATAATCGTCAGAATCAGTTCAGTCATCTGATCCCAGGTCAGTTTATATTCTCATAATCATCAGAATCAGTTCAGTCATCTGATCCCAGGTCAGTTTGAGGGGATGTTCCTCCTGCAGAGATGAATGGACCAATTAGTGCGGACCAGAGGTCTGCTGAGGGTGAACTACTCTGCCCCGGGGCGAGGGGGGGGGGGGGGGGTTACAGGTGCAATCAGTAGCAGAGGCATAGGGAGGAGGGGAGGAGGGGGAGGAGGGGGAGTCAGAGGTTATCTTGTAGAGCAGAGAGAGCAGAGGGCAGAAAGTCCATCTGTTTACCTGCAGAGCAGCTCTGAGGCTCAGTTTCCTGATCTCTATCTGAGGGAGGGGGGCCGTACCTCACCCCCTCACCCCCTCACCCCCCCTCCCCTGAGGATCACTGCTGTATGAACACACATCTGTTCTCTTCAGATTATCTTATATTTGTACTTCAGAAGAGTCAGTTTGACATCTGACACTGAGGTCCAGTGTAACCAGTCAGTCTGGTTCTGGTGAGTCTGCAGTGAAACACTTACAAACACCTTCCTACCTGCAGACTCCCTGAATGAGCCTGACAGACAGAACTCAGGGCTCAGAACTTTCTGGTTTTATCTCACATTCAGAACATCCCAGAACCTCTCAGTGTGTGTGTGTGTGTATGTGTGGTGTGTGTGTGTGTGTGTGTGTGTGTGTGTGTGTGTGTGTGTGTGTGTGTGTGTGTGTGTGTGTGTGTGTGTTGATGCTTGGCTGCTCTCTTGATTGACACTTTCCTGTGACTCTGTTCTGCCTCTGTGGGCTTTTAAAGGGAAATGAAGTGCCCCCCCAACATGCCCTGGAGCTGTGTGTGTGCGTGTGTGTGTGTGTGTGTGTGTGTGTGTGTGTGTGTGTGTGTTGGAGGTGACAGAGCGTTTTAAGCCTCCTCCTCCTCTCAGAGATCATTAGAGCTCTTCAGAGTCCTTCATCGTCCACTTCTACCTGTCGACCTGCTCACCTCCGACCTCACAGCCCTGAGAGGAGACATGAGAGGCTGCACACACACACACACACACACACACACACACACACACACACACACACACACACACTGTGGCTGAACGTTTGTCTCCATCATGTTGTGCTGGATTCCCACACACACCTGACCGGCTGCAGTGAGAAGAAACTTTGCACAACTGACAAACTAACAACTAACAAATAAAATAAATGAAAAATAAAACTGAAGAGAAACATGCAGCTCATGTTGAAGATGATGATGATGTCATTTTAATTCAACTGATTCAAAAAGATTTTCTCTCTTCTTTTCTTTCTTACTTCCAGACAGACTTTAAATAAATCAGATTTAAAGACAAGTGAAACATGAACCCTGTGTGTGCAGGTGTGCCGCAGTGATTGGTCCATTTCCTGGTCTGAAAGGTGAGTGAATGGAGGGTGGAGAGGCCTCAGGGTGGAGGCTGATTGTCTGAATGGAGGAAGTGAAGAGAAACCAAGTGGACGTGACGTCCTGTCATTTTCTAAAAGTTCTCTGTCCACCTCCTCTTCTTCTTCTCCTCTTTCTGTTGTCACACAAACAATAGTGTGCAGCTCACTCTTCTTCATGTGGCCGATAGAGCGTCCGCACAAACATGGCTGCTCCTTCCTCTCAGGAGGAGGAGGAGGAGGAGGCCACAAGGCTTTTGACTGCAGGAGTTCTTCCTTCAGGGTTTGAGGGCAGAGAGGAGGAGGTGAACACTGCTGTAAAAGGTGTAAGAGGAGATGAAGAGGAGGAGGAGGACACTGTAGAGAGCTTTAGTCCTCTCACACAAAGGACAGAAAGTGGGTTAACAAATTGAGAACAATGTGGAGGAATTTACAATGAGCTGAATGGGAGTGTGCTGCAGAGGAGCCGGCGCTCATTAACCACAATGTTGTCTCTTAGAGAGATACTTCAACTGTCAGAGAGGAACCTGACCGGAACCTGACCAGAACCTGATCTGGTTCTGTTCTTTAACCTGTCTTTAGGAGTGAAAACATTTCTGTGAATACTACAGAAACAATCAGTAAATTCTGGGTTCAGAACTGACGGATCAGGCAGGACATTGAGCCAAATGCTAACATCAACATGCTGACATGGTCACAGTAAATATAGACAGCTGAGTGTTCAATGTTATCAGTATTATGATCAGTAGTATCTGTAGTATTATTATAGTAGTGGTATCTGTAGTATTATTATAGTAGTGGTATCTGTAGTATTATTATAGTAGTGGTACCTGTAGCATTATTATAGTAGTGGTATCTGTAGTATTATAGTGGTATCTGTAGTATTATTACGGTAGTGGTACCTGTAGTATTATTATAGTAGTGGTATCTGTAGTATTATTATAGTAGTGGTACCTGTAGCATTATTATAGTAGTGGTATCTGTAGCATTATTATAGTAGTGGTATCTGTAGTATTATTATAGTAGTGGTACCTGTAGCATTATTATAGTAGTGGTATCTGTAGCATTATTATGGTAGTGGTACCTGTAGTATTATTATAGTAGTGGTATCTGTAGTATTATTATAGTAGTGGTACCTGTAGCATTATTATGGTAGTGGTATCTGTAGTATTATTATAGTAGTGGTATCTGTAGTATTATTATAGTAGTGGTACCTGTAGCATTATTATAGTAGTGGTATCTGTAGCATTATTATAGTAGTGGTATCTGTAGTATTATTATAGTAGTGGTACCTGTAGCATTATTATGGTAGTGGTATCTGTAGTATTATTATAGTAGTGGTATATGTAGTATTATTATAGTAGTGGTACCTGTAGCATTATTATAGTAGTGGTATCTGTAGTATTATTATAGTAGTGGTATCTGTAGTATTATTATAGTAGTGGTACCTGTAGCATTATTATAGTAGTGGTATCTGTAGTATTATTATAGTAGTGGTTTGGTCTTTGAGGCTGTGATCTGTGTCTCCTCTCTGAAGGCGTGCCGGCTGCCTCCTCCTGCAGGATAATGACTTGTTGATAAAACAGAAGCTTAACTTCAGTCTGATTGGTCCTTAAGTATCATCTGTGTCTGTTTGATTGACAGAAGTCATGGCAGGGGCTGGGGGAGGGGCCAGGTGACAGGTAAACAAGTAAATAACTGATTGTTGTTGAGATAAGAACAGAACATATGTCCAAAAACAAGTCGTTACCTCTGAGAACAGAGACGAGTTTATAGACAAACAGACAGTCTGTCTGTCTGTTTGTCTGTCTGTCTGTCTGTCTGTCCGTCTGTCTGCCTTCCTGTCTGTCTGTCTGGACTCAAACTGAGCTGCAGTTTTTGAAGCACACTGCTGTGAGCAAGAGGTCAAAGGTCACAGCCTGAAGGTGCCTCGGTGACCTTGAGGCTGACCTGGGATCAGTGCTGATGGGTAAGTGTGTCTGCTGTCCCCTCAGGGCGACCAGCAGCCGATCTGAAGCTCTGATCCAGGATCAGAACAATCCAAACCAAAGCTGCTCAGCTTAAGAGAAAAAGCTGATAATCACCTGTGAGGTGAGCGAGTCTGCTGCTGTCAGCACGGAGATACTGCTGTAACTGTGACATACAGCTGTCATACAGCTGTCATACATCTGACACACAGATGTATGTGTCTCCTCCTCCTCCTCCTCCTCTTTCCTCTCTCCTACTTCTCCTCCTCCTCTCTCCTCCTCTCTCCTCTCCTTTCTCTCCTGTCTCCTCCTCGTCCTCCTTCTCCTCCCCTTTCCTCTTTCCTCCTCCTCCTCCTCCTCTTCTCTCCTCTCCTCATCGTCCTCCTCCTCCTCCTCTCCTTTCTCTCCTGTCTCCTCCTCTCTCCTCTCTCCTCTCCTTTTTCTCCTGTCTCCTCCTCTCTCCTCCCTCCTCATCCTCCTCCTCCTCCTCCTCCTCCTCTCTCCTCCTCCTCCACTCTCCTCATCGTCCTCCTCTCTCCTCTCTCCTCCTCCTCCTCCTCCACTCTCCTCATTGTCCTCCTCTCTCCTCCCTCTCCTCCTCCTCTCTCCTCTCTCCTCCTCCTCCTCCTCCTCCTCCTCCTCCACTCTCCTCATCGTCCTCCTCTCCTCTCTCCTCCTCCTGCTCCTCTTCCTCCTCCTCTCTCCTCTCTCCTCCCTCTCCTCCTCCTCTCTCCTCTCTCCTCATCCTCCTCCTCCTCCTCCTGCTCCTCTTCCTCCTCCTCTCTCCTCCCTCTCCTCCTCCTCTCTCCTCTCTCTTCCTCCTGCTCCTCTTCCTCCTCCTCTCTCCTCTCTCCTCCCTCTCCTCCTCCTCCTCCTCCTCCACTCTCCTCATCATCCTCCTCTCTCCTCTCTCCTCCTCCTCCCTCCTCTCTCCTCCTCTTCCTCTCTCCTCTCTCCTGTCTCCTCCTCCTCCTCCTCCTCCTCCTCTCTCCTCTCTCCTCTCTCCTCTCTCCTCCTCCTCCTCCTCTCTCCTCTCTCCTCTCTCCTCCCTCTCCTCATCCTCCTCCTCCTCCTCCTCGTCCTCCTCCTCCTCCTCCTCAGTACATATCTGGAGCTCATTATGAGTGTGCAGGTGCAGGCAGTGTTAATCCCGCCCCATTAGTGCACGGCCCGTGCACAGCAACAATCCAGCTCACTCAGAGATGAAGAACAGAACCAACTGATGATGGAAAAAAACAGTTTCTGTCAATAAAGTTTTCTTGAACTTTATTAACAGAGAAACAAACTGCTGCAGCTCACATCGGTCACAGATCTCAGATCACAGATCTCAGATCTCAGATCACAGATCTCAGATCACAGATCACAGATCACAGATCTCAGATCTCAGATCTCAGATTTCAGATCTCAGATCACAGATCTCACATCACAGATCACAGATCTCAGATCACAGATCTCATATCACAGATCACAGATCTCAGATCTCAGATCTCAGATCACAGATCTCAGATCACAGATCTCAGATCTCATATCACAGATCACAGATCACAGATCTCAGATCTCAGATCTCAGATCACAGATCTCAGATCTCATATCACAGATCACAGATCTCATATCACAGACAGAGCCGGCTCTTGGCATAGGCTGTATAGGCGAATGCTAAGGGCGTCGTCATCCACGGGGGGCGTCGCAAACTGGGGGAGAAAAAAACAACAGAAACCCCTATTTTTTACCAGTGCTATTACTACTATTATTTCGAAAAATTATATAACCCCACAGCAACATAACTTCACAGCAAGGCCTTTTTCCGGTTCCTGGCTGGCTCGTTGTACCTGCCCTCTGTGGGGACATTTGGAAAGTTAACGTCAGGCCTGTTCAGGTGTTATTTTAACCTGTTGGCTGTGTTTTCCTGCTTGTATGTCAGTTAAAATGCTCTTAGTTTTCCATCCCCTTTATAAGTAATGGGGCAGTTGTAAGCCTGTGGTTTATTGTGTCACAGTTTATGTGTGTTAAAGTGTATTACTGTTAATACGCCATACATTAGCTTTCCCATGAAAAGCTAAGGTATATATATATATATATATTAATTTCACTGCACTTTACTGCGTTTTGCACTCTGGTTAGACTGAATTGCATTGCAATGAAGATAAAGTTGAATGTATCTCATCGTATTTTCATTATTACTCTATATTAGTGTTATGTATAGCACACACCAAGCATCTGTTTTTTATTAAAATGTAACATCCAGTGGACACATATACTTCTCTTCTCTCTTCAGGTGCACTTTTAAAATCTTGAATACATACATGCAGTTTCTGTGTGAGTGTATGAAAATTGATTGCCTAACTGACTACGATGCAAGGGGGTGCCAGCTAAAATCTTGCCTAGGGCACCATATTGGTCAGGGCCAGCACTGATCACAGATCACAGATCTTATATCTCATATCACAGATCTCAGATCACAGATCTGAACATGTTCACCAGTCTGTCTTGTTTCTTGAGTGGAACAAACACAAGATTGGCTCTTGGGTGCAGTCTGGTGATCCAACAGGACAATGATCCAAACATACATCAGAAGTGTTAAAGAAACAGATCCATCAGGTCAGAACTGAGGTTTTGAACGGACTTCCCAAAGTCCAGACTTGAACCCCATAAAGAACATGTGGACTGTGCTGAACAAACAAGTCTGTGCCAGGAAGACAACTAATTTAGTTGAACTTCACCGATTCTGTCAAGAGGAGCGGTTAAAAACTCATCCAGAGGACGACCAGAAGCTTGTGGATGGAGATCAAAAGCACCTGACTGAGGTGAAAATGGCCGAGAGACATTTAACCAAATATCAGAATTATTGTCTGTATATTTATGATCACATGTTCAGAAGACCTATAATAAATGAAATGATTGAACCAAACTTCATGAATGTTTTTGTGACAAAGTAATTTGTGTTGCACTCATTGATCACAGAAACATGAGAGCTGTAGGAATCAACTGAACACTGACATGATGAACATGTTCTTTATGAGTGATGGAACTTTTCAACACGGCTGGATGTTATTGATTATAAAACATAGATTATAAATCAGGTTATAGATTAATGAAATATATTATTTGTAGAACAACATGAACAGCATGTGTAAAGTTTAGATTAAATATAAACCGTCTCTATTCATAACATATTGATCATACTGATGTACTGTCATAATGTTACCTGATATAAAACTGATCTGATATTGATCGTGTGTTATTAATAATAAATCTGTAACCTGACAGTTTATGTTTATTATTGATCACAATTCATTTTTCAGTCTTTTGAATCAAGACTCAGACTGAAGAGTTTACTGAAACACACACGCGCACACACACACACACACACACACACACACACACAAACACGCTGCAGCATCTATTTTATATCATCTGAACAATTTATTGAACTTTTGAAACAACAAATAAAGTTTATTATTTTAAGCATCTAAATAAATATTGTAGATCATTTATGGTATTTTTCATGTTTTATATTTTAATAAATCACTCTGTGGAGCTGACAGTGAAACTGACAATAGACCATCAAACAAACATCAGCTGATTGATATGAATGATCATAAACAGCCTGTCAGCAGCTGACTGACTGTTGAACTGATTTATAATAATCAATAAGAAGTATTGATCAACAATAACCAGAGAAACAAAGAGTTTTATAGAAACGTTAGAACTTTATTTGTAGAAAACTGGTTCAAGTAAATAGAATAAAAATCTCTTTATGTACAAAATACAGTTTATATGTGACGTCACAAAATAAATAAAAACAACAATAATCTTGGGTGGGTAATGATACCCTCCGCTCTGCTTCAACACTCATTAACTGTTACACTGCAGAACATACAGAACAACCTCCAGAACCACCTGCAGAACATACAGATTATGGAGAACAGGGGAACCTGCGGAGCGTCGGGAGGAAAAGTGCAGTCAGGTTTTCAGTAGAAAATATAAAATCAACGCGTTCAGTCCGTCAGTCTGGGTCAAGCCAAACGGTGAACATTAATCCATCAGCCATGTGTCTGTACAGCTCTGGGAGTCAATCTGCTCCTCGGCTCCTCTCGGCTCTCCTCCTCAGTAGATGCCGGCCGGGACGAAGCTCCTGAAGTAGCTGTAGTCGTCCGGGCCGCCGGGGCTGCCCGGGCTGGAGGCGCTGTAGGCCGGGGAGGAGGAGGAGGAGGAACCGCTGGAGGTCCAGGAGCACAGGTCGCTGCCGGGGCTCGGGGGGACCGCGGTCTTGCCCGCCTGCAGGTCTGCGATGCGGATGGTCTCGGACAGGGCCCAGATGTAGTTGTGGGCGAAGCGCAGAGTCTCGATCTTGGTGAGCTTGGTCTCGTCGGGGAAGGCCGGCAGGACCTCCCGCAGCTCGTCCAGCGCGTCGTTCAGGTTGTGCATGCGGTTCCTCTCGCGGTCGTTGGCCTTCACCCTCCGGTTCTTCTTCACCACATGCACTGTGGCCTCGCTCCGCGCGCGCCCGCGCCGCCTCTTTTTCTGCTGCTGCTCGGGCTCCGGGCCGTGCGCGGGGCAGTGCGGGCTGCTGCGGGACTCCTCGTTGTCAGAGTGCGGGAAGAAGTCGCAGCTGTTGCTGTCGATGTCGGAGTAGACAGAGTCCATGTCTGTGGAGAGAGAGAGCAGAACGTGAGGAGTTGCAGACAGGAGCGCGTGCAGTGTGAGGCTGTGATGTCCGCAGGTGAGCGGAGGCACGCGCACTGAACTCACCTGAAGTCAGTTGTGTGGTGGATCAACGGGACGGTGGCACGCGCCTCTCAGCGTCTCTCTGCTCTGTATCAGCTCGTGTGAGCCGGTGGGCCTGGCACACGACCGGCCTCAGCCCGCTTATATACCGGACCCGGGACACCCCCTCACCCCCCTCCCTGCGGCAGGTCTGCCCCGTGCCGCGAGACCAGCTCATTAACATAATGAAGCGTGCCGCTAATCACAGCCAGCCAATCAGAGCCGTCGGCCGGCCACGCGAACGACACGCAACCCCCCCCCCCCCCCCACCCTGCGTGAGGCAGAAAAGACCAAAACTAAAACCAAAAAACAGAAAGAAGAGAAAGAAGAGGACCCCACCACCCTCACCCACCCGCCGGGCGGAGACACGCTCCGGAGGACTCACCCCTCCCTCACCTTCCTCACCCCTCCCTCACCTCCCTCACCCCTCTGCTCCTCCAACAGGAAACAAAGAAACTCTGAGCTGAAAACTTTATCAACCCTCCACAGATAAACTTCTAATGGTGACGTCACACAGCTTATGATAACTAACTAACAACAAACACACCTGTGGAATATGACGTCATACTGATCTCTGTAACAAAATAAAAGTGACTTCACAATAAAAGCACGGGACAACAACATTTCTGAAGAGAGAGAGAGAGAGAGTGTGTGTGTGTGTGTGTGTGTGTGTGTGTGTGTGTGTGTGGTTTGTTTTTGTCGACTGAATGAATAAATGTTGTGTTGACCTCTGAGCAAACACAAGATTTCATTTCTGAAAGGAAAAATGTGAAAATACCCCCCCACACACACACACACAAAGTCGTTCTGACACCAACAGCTCACTGGTTCTGGATCCAGTTGAACCAGTACTGTGATAGCGGGAACATTTGAAGCCAGTAATATGAAATAAACACAAATGAATGAAAGGAATCAAGACTGTGTGAACAGAGATGTGTTTCTTAAATCATAAGATTTAAGTTGAGTTTGGAGTGTGGACAAACATTATCAGCTGAGTTCTTTTAGATGAATCAGACGGAAAGAGTCCAGAGGCTGACTCTTAATCAGATCCACCTGATCCAGGACCAGGACCAGGACCAGGACTAGGACTAGAACCAGGACCAGGACCAGGACCAGAACCAGACAGTAAACAGACTCTGATGTTTGCTGCAGACGCAGCATTGTGAAGTTTGTCTGTTCTGGTTTTTCTGTGTGTGTGTGTGTGTGTGTGTGTGTGTGTGTGTGTGTGTGTCTCTGTGTGTGTGTGTGTCCAGTGTTTTTTAAAGACATCTTTATGAGACAGCCATACCATTTTCCATTAATTATTCCATTTAGTGAGTTTGCAGCTGAGCAGCAGAGACCTGCAGAGTCTTTCTGCTGCAGAGAGGGGGGACACTCATTTATAAATAATTACACAATGTTTAGAGTCTTCAGGCATGTATAATATATCAAAGCCATTAGAAGGTGAATTGTTCCATTGTGGCCGTCCGCCCTGCACTTCTTTTCACCGCTCTCTGCTCTGTCCCTCGTCCAAATTCAGCTCCTCGGCCCTTTTGTGCTGCTTTCTTTCTGCCTCAGCCACTCTATTGGCATCATTCTTATTCAAATGGAGCTCAGCAGGAACAAAACCAAAGCCAGGCTGCACACAAATCATCTGTGGCCCCGGCTGCAGGGCCGGCACAAGCCTGTGTGAGGCCCCAACAACAAGCCTGCAAATCCCTAATCCTGCTTCACACGCACGGGACAGAAAACTGAGGGTTTAAAGAGGCGAAAGATCCTGATTTTAACTTTTTATACTGAAGAATACAGACGTGTGCAAACCCTCAATCCTGCTTCACACACAGGACCAAACTCTGTTCAAAGAATACTGAGTTTAAAGAAAACTGAGTTTAGAGAGGAGCAAACATCCTCATTTTTTTAAACATAATTTTTATTTAGTTTTTTGTCAACAACAGTGTAGCATATACATTTTCTTCTTGCTCAATCCAGCTGTAAGCAACATGTATACACATTATAACCAAGTTATAAGTTATAAACAAATAAGACAAACTGAAACAACTTAATATCCACTCCAAAATAAATACGAGAATATACATATACAGACATACATACAAGTGTTGTGTAAAATATGTATAAAGTGGGAGTAAGTAAAAAGAATTAAGATCCTCATTTTTACATTTTATGCTGAAGTCACAGGAAAATCATCTGACACCTTTCAGATTTGTTCTCTGAACTCTTCGTCTGCATCTCAATCTGAGACGAGTTGAAGAATGTAAAAAAGAAAAGAAAGATGAAAATTGTTGTTTTAAAGGAAGTTTTTGCTTTGAAGGAAGGAAGGAAGGAAGGAAGGACGGAAGGAAGGAAGAAGAGTAAATCCCATCATCCTCTCAGTGTTTTGTGTTCCTGACTGTAGATCACAAGCTGCTGTATTATAAGATTATAACCTGTAGGTGGCGCTACACGTTACTGTCCACAAGATGTTTTAAAACTCTCGTGAGGTTCAAGCTCAGAA
Organism: Pagrus pagrus; assembly: GCF_965226575.1. Lineage (NCBI taxonomy): Eukaryota > Metazoa > Chordata > Actinopteri > Spariformes > Sparidae > Pagrus > Pagrus pagrus. Next base: position 8,279,494 of record NC_140189.1, on the reverse strand, counting down.
ACCAACGGGTTACTTTAGAAAAACATCATGTTTGTCTTTAAACTCCACAGACACAGCTGGATAACCTCCCGACGTCTCCTTCAAAGAATCCAGTGGTTGAAACACAGTCCTGAACAGTCGTCTGTGGCTTATCCACTAAGGTCAATGGCAACATTTTATTGTGGTGACTGGGCTGGTTGTTTGTTGTTGTTAGTTTGTTGTTGTTTGTTTGTTGTTGTTTGTTGTTTAATCGTAAACTAACAGAAATATTTAAACTACGTGAATAAAAGAAGAAAGAGACAGAAGTTTGTTGTCACAGAGCTCCTGATGAAGACAGACATGAAGTGTGTGTGTGTTTGTGTGTGTGTTTGTGTGTGTGAGTGTGGGTGTGGGTGGAGCAGCAGCAGTAGAAGGTGGAGGCCTCCATCACTTCAAAGTGATCAAACAGCTTGTCAGGAAACTGTTTACAGCTGCGTTTCTATTGGCTGACAGCTGACGGACACGTGGGGGGCCCACTATACATTTACACTATATATGGCCAAAAGTGTGTGTCAGAGATCCACTGAAGAGAGGTGTCAATCAAAACTCACCCATCAATAATCAATAATCATGTGATGTTAATGGAAAAGTAAACAGATTAATGAATAAAGAGAGTGATCGATCAGGTGACACAGACAGGACTCTGATCAAATGATCATGTGATCAGTAAGTGTTGGATCAATGAATAACGATTGATAACGAGTTCATTACATCTGAATGATCCGCTGCTTAAATCGACGAATTTCCAGATGAGGTTTGGAATGAGTTTCATTCAACTGACTAAAATATGTAAAATGTCTGCAGACACTTCAACCTCCAACAGACTCCATTCATTAAACAGACGTTTTTCTTGATCTACTGCAGCGTCCACATCGTGGTGAGACAGTTTAGATGTCACAACTTAAAATGTAAAACTTTAATAAGTTTACCATCTGTCATCTTATATGAACATGTCCACTTAGTTTTGGCCTGTTGTGATTTTATCTTTAATCTTTTGTGTAAAAAATATTGTTTTTCCTGTTTATCTGTGTTGTTGGAACATTTTGGGACAAACTAATAAAAGAACAAGTGTGTGTGTGTGTGTGTGTGTGTGTGTGTGTGTGCGTGTGTGTGTGTGTGTAAAGAAAAGGAAACACAAAGCAGGAGTGTGAGGTCTGTCCGGGGTGAAGCTCTGACAGGATTAAGACTCAGCGACACGAGATGTGACTGAATCTCAATGAAGTGAAACACGTGAGAAAATCACACAGAGCAGACACACACACACACACACACACACACACACAGACACCGCTCTACAATAATAAAAGAGGAGAAGAAGCTGGAGGACCTTCGAGGAAAAGGAGGAAACAAAAACAAGTGAAAAAGAGAAAAGTTTAATCTCCTCAGACTGATTAACAACTGCAGTAATCCTTTAATACACGGCAGTACTGCAGTAATACTTCTACCAGAGAAGTACTGCTTTGAAGTACTGCAGTAATCCTCTAATACACAGCAGTACTGCAGTAATACTTCTACCAGAGAAGTACTGCTTTGAAGTACTGCAGTAATCCTCTAATACACAGCAGTACTGCAGTAATACTTCTACCAGAGAAAAACTGCTCTAAAGTACTGCAGTAAAACTCTAATACACAGCAGTACTGCAGTAATACTTCTACCAGAGAATTGCTGCTCTGAAGTACTGCAGTAATACTCTAATACACAGCAGTACTGCAGTAATACTTCTGCCAGATAAATACTGCTCTGAAGTACTGCAGTAGTACTCTAATACACAGCAATACTGCAGTAATACTTCTGCCAGATAAATACTGCTCTGAACTAC
>NC_140189.1:8095157-8272657 GCF_965226575.1 Pagrus pagrus | reverse complement strand
ATCAGGGTCGTGACCCGGAGGCTCTGCAGACATCTGTAGCTGCTGCACATTCCCTGACACACACACACACACACACACGCATACACACACACACACGCATACACATGCATACACACGCATGCATACACACACACACACACACACACACACACACACACACACACACACACACAAACACACACACAGACTCTGCTGCCCCCTGCTGGACTTCATAATAATTGGACCACCTTGCTGAACCTTGCTGCCCTGCTGGAAAAACCAGCATAGACCAGCGTCCCACCCTCAACATCTAGCACTTCACCCCAAGCATGGGATAAAGTGCTAGATGTTGAGGATGGGTTGCTGGTCACCGGGTTGGGATGCTGGTCACCGGGGTGGGATGCTGGTCACCGGGGAGGGATGCTGGTCACCGGGGTGGGATGCTGGTCACCGGGGTGGGATGCTGGTATGCTGAACAACCACATTGGATGTTGATATGATGATAAAAGTCAGAGCACATGAAAATATTACAATGTGTCTTTATGTCATGTATGCTAGTTACTATGAAAATAAACACAATGTAAGGTTAGGTAAGGTAACAGTAACAGTAAATTAAGAAGGACACAATAACAATGTCCCCCAAAAATACAGTCCAAATGTATTTATTAAAATAACAACAGCTGGCCAAAGTGCTGAACAGAAAACAACACAATAAAACAAGTCCAGGAGAACAGGCCTGACAGCTGAGCCAACTCGTTCACATTCTCACTCTTTAAGGTTTGTTTCTTCTGTTTGTTTATGTCCATGAGTTTTTCTGTGATGTATCATCCAGCCTTTCCTCATCAGACCTGCAACTCTGTCTCCTCCAAAGTCCTGTTGACAAGCCTCTCCCTGAAGCAGACTGAAAAAAATGCACAGATAAACAGTGACGCTTCTGTCACACAAGAACAAAGAAAACTTGAATACTCCGTATCTAATAAGCCAGTCCTTGACATCCCACAAAGACCACATTACTACTGCTGCCAAGAATACTATACCTTTCAGTGTGTGGAGTTTGTGAGGGGATAACAGCTGCCTGGTGGTCTTTGTGGGTGCTCCTCCCATGTAAGGCTCCTTTCCCCAAGATTATCACTGCCAACTCCTTCACCAACACGGAGTCCCTGGTGTTACTCTGGATCCTGGACCAGACCTCTCTGTGAAGTCGAACTTCTCCTCCCAAGTGAATCTGACAAAAATCCAAAACAGAAATAATCAAGGTATTAGATAGTTCATATGCATACAAAAGAAACACAGAAACACTTCAAGTGTAGTCCGGGATCTTATATTAACCAATACACAGATGCAGAGGTCTTTTTTAGTTCTGTATACTATATTTTTAGTAGTTTAGTTTTTGCAGCTATACTTGTAGTAGCAATGCATACATATACTGTAAACAGGACAAATATTGTACCTTGTCTCCTTTTGGAGATACAGATGGTTCCACCTCATTGTCACTGCCAGACTCTGCAACTATATAGAGCATCATGTAAACAGGCCCACTTACATCAGGGCCTCAACTTTCACAATTTCACTTATAACAGCAAATACGGGCCTATTTTCAAGAATCTGTGAGTAACATTTTTGTTGCACTTACTTTGTAAGTTCTTCTTTGGGCTCAGTGGTACAGAAAGAGAACCAATATATCACAAATATGAGAGATGATGAAAAACATGACACAAAGATTATACAAACTTTGTTCAAAGATCACAGCTAAAGCACTCCAACAAGACTGATAGGCTTCCCCAATCACCTGTCAACAGCAGTTTGCTGACATTTGAATTTGAGGATTAGCTGTTGCTAAGAAAGGGCAGGATCACGCCGACAGTGGAGGCAGTATCACCTTTGAGCCTAGTGGAGCTGCTGAACCTCTCACACAAAGCAAATCCCTATAGTAAAGAAAAGGCTTGTACCGCTTGGCTGAGCTAGTACATCTACAGTACTGTACAGTGTACTGTAGAGGAATGTCTATGAAGTCATAATATGGGCATAATACAACATTGAGCATCAGTTGTGAAACTGTGAGAGGACTATGGATTAGAAAACAGATAATATGACACTACATTACATAATTTAAGGAAGTGGTGGCAGTAAGAAGCTACATTTTATGTGCTTAAGTGTGCTGCTGAGTGTCTTCACCACTGAAGTCTGTCTTCACCACTGAAATCTGTCTTCACCACTGAAGTCTGTCTTCACCACTGCACTCTGCTGGTGATGTGGAGTTGAGTGTTTTCAGCAGATGTTGCTGCAGCTCTGTGTTTAGAGCACACAGTGTTTTATTCTCAACCTCCACTGCTGCTCTGATCTTCTCCTGCTTCTCCTGCTTCTCCAACCTGTAACAGAAGGAACAAAATTCAGTGAAATATATTAGGGGAAGTTCTAGCTACATATAGTAGAGACAGGTAGTAGTGCACCTGCACAGTTTGTCAATATTCAGAAATCATTGAATAACCAAATCAGGATTGTATGTGGTACTTGTTCCACCCCCGACCTGTGCTAATGTGGCATACGATGTAAGAAAATTTCACATCACACGATGAACTGAAGAACAGTAAGAACACAGTTACTTTGGGAACATAATGATTTCATGGCCCAATAATCTCTTTCAGAGGATCACATTTTTTTCAGCGGTAGCCCGTCAGTTGTCATGATACACTACATATCCATCATCACCATCACCATCATCATCACCATCACCATCACCATCATCATCGTCATCATCTTCACCATCCTCATCACCATCATCATCACCATCACCATCGTCATCGTCATCGTCATCATCATCGTCATCATCATCATCATCATTGTCATGATCATCACCATCATCATCATCATCATCATCATCACCATCATCATCACCATCGTCATCATCATCATCATCATCACCATCATCATCACCATCATCATCATCATCATGAGCATACCCCATCAGAAGACTATCTGATGGGGTATGCTCTCTACATGTTTTGCTCGGGGTTGGGCAGAGTGCAGAAGAAGCCAAGAGGTCGACTTTCTACAGTGTAATACAAGACTTACATACATACAAACAAACCAAACAGAGTAATGTCAAATCAACATATTTATTTATTTATTTATTTGTTTATTTCGGGCATGTTAGTTAGACAATCATCATCACATATCATCTAAGTTAAAATCATATAGTACACATGGCCGAAAGGGAAAGCGGGAGAAGCAAATGCTTATCTAGTCCCGCCCCCGTAACATATGGTTATTTGATAGATTAATACTGTGATTGGAGCCTGATATTATCACCTGATATTGTTATGCATGTGGTCAGAAATGCAAAAAGACATTGCAGTACACAAATGGTTTATAGACGACATGTTTTTTCTATATTCGAGCCTTCTATGTATTTTGTATTTTCTATACTATATTGTAGCCTATATTCTCTATAGCAGAGGTTTTCATAGTGTGAGGCGGGCCTCACCAGACGGGCTCCAAACTGTTTCAGGGGAAGCTCAGTGAATGGAAGTGAAAAAATGTTACATTAGTTATTACATTGTTATCAGAAGGAGATCACATAGAATAGCCTAAATGTGTGTTAATTGGTTACAGAGATAGTTCAGATACAGTAGTTTACTGTTATTCGCACTTTCCCAGAGTCAGAAACTAATAGATGCCTTTTTTAATAAAATGTATATGGTGTAGTCATAAGTTATGTCAAACAGAAATATTAGGCTATATTGACTCAATTGAGTGTCTATTGGATCAAATCACATAATCACGATCACACAGACATCCAGGAATTAAGCAAGACTAAGCAACTTCATGGTCAAAGTGACAAGTAGCAACGTGTAGTCACAGAAGAGCGAGAGGATCCTAGAGACACACTGCTGCCTGGATCATTCCTATAATGTTCCTACATATGAAGGGGGGGCTCCCACATATATACTATAGGCTGTAGTCTGAATGAGCCAATAGGTGTCACAGTTGCACTGCCTAATGTTTGTCCCCCACAGGACACCGTAGTTTTGAGATCTGTTCTGTTGTTCAAACTTTACTTTGCGGTGGTGAACACAGCAGCCAATGACAACAATGTATCAGTTGTACTGGTAACGATGACATGGTAAATTTACATTGGTTGTTTACGCTTCCTCTGTCTCTGAGGGTGGCAGTGAGGGAGTGGTCTCCTTCAGTCGTCTCACACGGACCCGCCTCCCCTTTGTCAGTTCCTCCTTGATCTCTTCTTTTAGGTTTAATGTTAACTCAGTGGCGCTAGCTTGCCTTACTCAACCCTACTGCTGTCTGCCAACTACCACCTCCTCCTCCATACAGCCTTTCATCCTCCTATGAGATCCCTCCTCACTCCTCGTCCCCTGGTCTCCAGACTCACTACACACTACAACCCAATGACTCTACACCTCCCCCTCCCCACCTGTCACCTCTACAGTGAACATCACAGCTGACCATGTTAGGAGACAGCTGGTGGGACTCCACTCGGGCAAGGCTGCGGGTCCTGATGGTGTCAGCCCCAGGGTGCTCAAAGCCTGTGCCCCCCAGCTGTGTGGGGTACTTCACCATGTCTTCAACATGAGCCTGAGTCTACAGAGGGTCCCTGTAATGTGGAAGACGTCCTGCCTTGTCCAGCAGCTCCGGCGCTTGGTCAAACCACTCTTGGACCCCCTACAGTTTGCCTATCATCCCAAACTTGGAGTTGAGGATGCCATCATATACCTGCTTAACCGTGTCTACGCTCACCTGGACAAGCCAGCAAGCACTGTGAGAGTCATGTTTTTTGATTTCTCCAGTGCATTCAACACCATCCAGCCGGCTCTACTGGGTGAGAAGCTGACAGCGATGCAAGTGGATTCCCCCCTTGTGACCTGGATTATTGACTGGCAGACCAAAGTAAGTGCACTTGGCGCTTACAACACTGTGTATCAGATAGTGGTCAGCAACACCGGGGCTCCACAGGGGACTGTCCTCTCTCCCTTCTTCTTCACCCTCTACACCACAGACTTCAACTACTGCACAGAGACCTGTCATCTCTCTGGTCTCGGATAACTCAGCAATATTTGGATGTATCAGTGAAGGTGCTGAGGATGAGTACAGGACTACTGTGGACAACTTTGTCACATGGTGTGAGCTGAACCATCTACAGCTCAACCTGACAAAGACCAAGGAACTGGTTGTGGACCTGAGGAGGACCAAGGTGCTGTTGACCCCTGATTCCATCCAGGGGGTCTGTGTGGACATTGTGGAGGATTATAAGTATCCGGGAGTCCACATTGATAATAAACTGGACTGGATAAAGAACACTAACGCCCTCTACAGGAAGGGACAGAGTCGTCTCTATTTTCTGAGACGATTGAGGTCATTCAACATCTGCCAGACTATGCTCAGGATGGTTTATGAGTCTGTGGTGGCCAGTGCTATACTCTATGCTGTTGTGTGCTGGGGCAGCAGGCTGAGGGTAGCGGACGCAAAAAGACTGAACAGACTGATCCGCAAGGCCAGTGACGTTGTGGGAGTGGAGCTGGACTCTCTGACGGTGGTGTCAGAGAGGAGGATGCTGTCCAAGTTACATGTCATCTTGGCCAATGGCTCTCATCCACTCCATGACGTGGTGGTCAGCCACAGGAGTACATTCAGCACTAGACTGATCCGCCAAGATGCACCACAGAGCGCCACAGGAAATCATTCCTGCCTGTGGCCATCAAACTGTTCAGCTCCTCTCTGAGTGTAAGACGCTCTGTGGTAGCAGGACGACTCTGGACGCTTTGTTTCTCTCTAATGTGCAATAACCCATATTTCAAATGTAGCATCATTTATTACACTGTATATATAGATATATTTCTAGTAGAATGAACATTTCTTATATTTTTATTCTATTTTTATTATTCTTGCTTATATATAGTTTGCTTATAAATCATCCCTTCATGAAGATTATACTTTGTTATTGTTGAGTTGATTAAACTTAAACATGACAGAAACACCAGCTCCAAAATGATCATTAAGTTATCAACACCTAGTATTATAACCTCTATTACAGGACTGTTGTATTAGGCTGCATCAGGTTTAGCTTAGTGTATGTCACACTTTGTATTGGTGCTCAGTCAGCTCGTTAACAAACGGCTGGTTAACGTAAACTAAAGTGTTCAGTTTGAACTGGCAGTGGAAGGATTAGAAGACATTTCAAACAATGTTACCTTATCAGGGAAGTGTATTTTAAGGGTTGTATGAGGCCGAGCTTTTAGTTACTTAATAACTACCTTTTTAAATTCACTGTCCTGTTATTCATGAGTCTGTTAATGATGATGTCCATGTCATTTTTAATGTTAGTGCAAACTGTACTTGGAGCCTAACAGCACAATTAAATTCCCCCATGCAAGACTGAGAAGAGGACATTTGGATGTAAGTCAGTTCATGAGAAATATGTGTTAACCCTTGGAATGTATAAATGATGAGACTGAATCTGTTATTCAGAGGATCTGTGGCTTCAGTCTCACCTGATGACATTGTTTGAAGGTGGCAGATTTTTACAATTGTTTTGTTAATGTTTTCAGGCCTGAAATCAGTTCAGGTTCACACACTGCAGATGTGGAGGTGAGAGAGTAATATGTTCTTTAAATTTGTGCAGGGCATCAGTTCCCACTGCGCTTTATTACATATCGTACTGTTTTATACTCTGCGTTTGAGCCGTCTCTTCTTCGTCCTGTGCAGACCATGTCTCCATCTGGCCACCGTGGTCTTCAGTGGGATCCAGAAGACCTGCTGAGCTCTTCTACTGAACTGCACCTGAGGGGTGTTTTGTTAAAGAAGATTCCCAGTTAAACCAACCAGGCAAACAGAAGTTCTGTTTCATAAAACAGGTTGACTGACCTTAGTTACCATGGAGATGTAGTCATCCAGACTCACCCAGTTCTGGTCAAGCTTGGAGGCTTAGCTTCACCTCAGACGCAGCCAGTGCAACATCAGTCAGTATGAAACACAGTGTTTCTCCTCTTTACTGCTTCTCTCTGAACATCATTCTGATTCAACTTCTAGATCATATCAGGTTTGTCACAGTTGGACTGTAGGCTGCAGTGATCCAGAACTAGAATGTGTCAATGTTCAGTATCTCCACAGTATCTCAGTCAACTAAGCAAACAAAGGCATTTAAATCTGTACTTGTGTCAGAGCTCAGAGGTTGTCTGCTGCACGCTGCCGGAACTCTGTTGGGTTTTGTTTATGGCAGTGATTCTGTTTAAATGTCTCAGTTTTCATATTATTTGTTTAGTATGTGTTCCTCTGGGCTGTGAACATTATATTTTCACTTTCTTTGCTGTGAATCGATGTGATCTGTGATCATGAACTAGTCGTTCTAAATGTTCCCTGTGGACAAAACACAAGTGTCCATATGACGGAGCTGGTGGATCAGTATACAGTGTCCACGTATAACCACATGTAGGCAGACTCATATTACACATAGATAATAATCACAACATTCCTAGACAATGAAGAGTTGCATATATCACTATGTACGGTGAATGAGACAAACAGAAAAGTGACCCACCCATAAAAAAGCTTGTCCAGAGGTCAAAAACTCCACCAGGTACCTTTTTAAATCAAGCTTGAATTAGTCTGATAATATTAGTTTTAAGTTCACTTTGTTGAACATGACATGTCCTGTTGGACTGAGCCTTCAGTTTTAAACATGTCCTGTTGGACTGAGCCTTCAGTTTTAAACCGCCTCTTACTGTCAACTGCAGAGAAACCAGACCAGGTTCAGATGTTGAGGGCTCAACCAGCTGTGTGACACCGATCAGTCATTTCTCGGTTCACTGTCATTGTATGTAGACACATGTACTCGTGAATGTTGTAGCTTATATCTTCATCTGGTCACTTTCTCCTTACATCTGAGCTGCAACCAGGTCACATGGCTCAGCAGTTTCGTTGTGATTCATCATCTGACAGCAGAGGTTCTGGAGTCAAGTCAGAAATTGAGACGAAGATCTTCCAGAAGATGATCCATTCAGACTCAGATCAGTACTAATGTCAGCAGGTACAACGACAAAGGCCGAGTCACTGCTCATGGTAATGAGTCATGCAGCAAGGCGTAATATAACAGGAACACAGCTTGATGATTTGTTAAAGCTCATACTAATACTATCTGTCGGATCAGAATATTTGTTCAACAAGGTCTTTAAAAACAACTCGGACGGCTGGACTCCCACTGACACCTGCAAACATACCAGTTACACCTCAAACTCAGCACTGCTTGAAAATCCTCAGATTCAAAACAACACGAGCTGCAGACATGAACATGTCGTCTCTGACATGTATGATGGTGAAAAAATCAGTTGGAGTTCTGTCAGGTCCAAACAATTTGTCATTTAATTTCAATTCTGATGGCTCACCTGTGTCTTTGGCCCATACAGCTGCATTCAGACGAGCTCCTCCCAGAATGAGACTCCAGAAAGGCTGCAGGTCTTTGGTTTGGTGGTTGTGTCCATGTTCTCAGACTCTTTGTTGGTCAGGACAGAACACTGGCATCCAAAGGTGGAACCTGTGTGAACAGGTTTATGTTGTTGTGTAGATTCAGCCACGGAAAACACCAAACAGTTGAATTCAGAGTAGTCAGTGTCAGAGGAGTGAAGGATGATGATGATATTCTGATGTAGTGTGGGCTTTGTGTCTTACTTGGTGTCATTAGACAGCTCACACAGCTTCTTTAGTGATCAACCCCACTACACTGGGAGTCCAAACACTATGAGGGTGCTAGAAAACAGGATCAAGGACATCAAGCCACCACACCTGATAACACAACTACCCAGACCACAATGGGAGGAGCCACTGGTTCTGGAAGTATTATTATATTTCAAGTATTCTGAAGTTTTTATGCTCACATGGTTGATGTTTGAATTTTTATTACACATCAGTGTTTCATGTTTTGTACAGATGATTCAGGTTCATTCTCCATCAGTAAATGTGATGAATTCAATTATTGTTGTGATAAAACTAATTCCATGTTAATGTTAATGTTCAACAATCTCTTGTGTTTAGTTTAGTTTCAGTATTTTATGTATTGTAAATGCATTTGTATAAAAAATGGAAACAGAGTTTATTATTTCACACCAAGTATTTACAATAAATTAATTTACTTCCCTTAAAGAACTCTTTGACATCGCTCGCCTCATTTTTATTTCAGTTCTTTATGCTTACAAGGTGAATTTAATTTACTGATCATTTACAACACAAGACATTTAACATAGTCAACAAACAACAACTCTTATTTATGGTGGAGTTTAGGAGCCTCACAGCCTGGAGACAGAAGCTGCACTGGATCTCCTTCCAGACGGCAGCAGGGTGAACAGGCTCTGCAACACCTCCAGCAGGACTGAGTGGACCAACAGCTCCCCCTGCTGGACAACCGCTGCTACTACAACTACTACAGTAACACGGTGCGTGTGTGCGCATGCGCGCGCGCGAGTGTGAGGACAGATGTTGTGACGTGTTCAAGCGCTCACATGTTGTTGCTCCTCGCGCCCCGCAGAGGGCGCTGCAGGCGCAGCTTCCGGCTTCCTGTGTGTCACATTTATTTCTGTCCGTAAAACAACAACAGCAGCAGCAGCGACACATGTGAGCGGAGCTTAAAGGAGTCGCGATGTTTTCTGCTGTAAAAGAGAAAGTCGGGGAGGTTTTGTTACCGGGAGATGAATTCTGCTCTGAGGCCGACGACACCATCTCTCTGACGGATCACGTTAAACCGGAGAAGGTGGTGTGTGGTCCGGGTCTGAGGCGGAGCGGAGACCGGCTGCTGGTGTGTAAAAGCGGCGTCCTCCGACACAAACAGCCCAACATGTTCTGGATCGACTCACAGCAGAGGAGGGTGAGACTTTAACGTCCTGTTCACACCGACACGAACGAGCCGTTTACTGTGAGTCTGCGTCCAGCAGCAGCTTCTACAACAGGCAGGATCCCATTTAGAAAAGTCGCAATTTAAAGGTTTTCTCGTCAGCAGACCTCAAACGCGTCATACGACAAGACTTTCAGACTGAATCAGATCATTAAGCTCCAGCTGTGATTACGGCTGTAACATGATGTCACCAGGCTGTGCGTGGTGCTCTCAGAGTTAAACTAAATGAATCAGGTCCACTGTCATGTCGTCCCTCCGTCCGCTGAAGACCGCCGGGCTTTACTGCAGCGAGCAGCGTGACTCGGTTCTGAATAGATCAGATTATTTAGTAATACAGTACCGCTCAGTGAACCAGTCACACCCCGAATTATTCACAAGACCAAATCCGTTCATGAGAACTTCAGTTTTGGTTCTGAAAGTTAAAGTTCTAACAACCGGATTCAGTCAAATTTAAAAAAGGTATATTTTTAAGCGGAGATCAGCAGATCCAGGTAGAAGACTAAAGTAAAGTCAATCTAACAGTGAAGATTTTTGTGAGGACATTTCGTCAGAAGAGGACATGTGTTGGAGCAGTGCATGCTGGGAGCTGAGTCTGTCTCTGTGTCCTCAGTATGTCCCCGCTAAAGGAGAGACCATCATCGGCATCGTGACAGTCAAATCAGGAGACGTCTTCAAGGTGGACTTTGGAGGAAGTGAGCAGGCGTCTCTGTCCTACCTGGCGTTTGAGGGAGCGACCAAGAGGAACCGGCCCAACGTCCAGGTGAGACTCTGAGGACACGGACAGGTCCAGGTGAGACACAGACAGGCCCAGGTGAGACCCAGAGGACACAGGCAGGTTCAGGTGAGACACCAAGGACACAGACAGGTCCAGGTGAGACTCAGAGAACACAGATGGGTCCAGGTGAGAATCTGAGGACACAGGCAGGTCCAGGTGAGACACAGACGGGTCCAGGTGAGAATCTGAGGACACGGACAGGTCCAGGTGAGACCCTGATGACACAGACAGGTCCAGGTGAGACCCTGAGGACACAGACAGGTCCAGGTGAGACACAGATGGGTCCAGGTGAGAATCTGAGGACACAGGCAGGTCCAGGTGAGACACAGACAGGTCCAGGTGAGACACAGGCGGGTCCAGGTGAGACACAGGCAGGTCCAGGTGAGACACAGGTGGGTCCAGGTGAGACACAGACAGGTCCAGGTGAGAATCTGAGGACGCAGGCAGGTCCAGATGTGTGACCCCTCTCTCCCCGTGTGTTACCTGTGCAGGTGGGGGACCTGGTGTTCGCTCAGTTCGTCATAGCCAATAAGGACATGGAGCCGGAGCTGGTGTGTGTGGACAGTTCTGGACGGGCCAATGGGATGGGAGTGTTTGGAGGGGGCGGCCTGCTGTTCAGCGTCTCTCTGGGGTTGGTCCGCAGGTACGAGCTGCCTCAGGTGTTTGTGTGTGAGTGAGCAGGTGTGAATGTCCCTGTCCTCAGACTGTGTGTCCCCCTGTCCAGGTTGCTGTCCCCCCACAGTGACGTCCTGTCGGACCTGCAGCAGCTGTTCCCCTGCGAGCTGGTTCTGGGGATGAACGGTCGTCTGTGGGTCAAGTCCTCCAGCGTCCAGCAGACACTCGTCATCGCAAACCTGCTGCAGAGCTGCGACACCATGACGGCACCGCAGAGACAGCAGCTGTTCAGGAGGGTGGCACAGGGGGCGCTGTAGACCGGGTCGGACCGCAAGGACACCTGCTGGTCCACCTGAAGCAGTTCTCAGGGGCTCTGGTTCTGGGTTTTTGGTGCAGAACTGATTTAGTTTGTTGGAGTTTAAAGGACCATTGCACAATTTTTTCCATCCCAGCTGAAACATCAGTCGTGTTTGTCGGTGCCGTCTGCAGCTGCAGTCTGAACGTGGATCAGACGGATCCTACAAAGTTCTGACCCGGAGAACAAAACGTTCTCGGACCTTTTGGACGGGTCAAAATGTGTTTTTGTGAAACTAAAGTATGAACAACATCTAACAGTTTATTGTTTCAGTCGTATTTCTGAATTCTGTCCTCGGCTGCTCGTGACAAAAAAGACAAAAGTCCAGAAGACGTCCAGAGGTTTTAATAAAACGCCAAGTGGAACCAGTTCCAGTTTGAATCCAGTTCCACACTGGATATTCTCCAACATGAAAAATGCTATTACCGGTATTATTTTTATAATGGTGAATTTCAGTTAAAAAAAAGTCTAAATGAATTAAAATGATCAACAGAAGGTGAAGAAATGACACGTGTTGATGTCTCTACAGAGATATCTCATGGAGTTAGCATGCTAACCAGCTAGCCTCGGCCCGTCCTGGCTCTTGAAACCTGTGAGCTTCCGGACCTCTTTTTTATTTTGAACTTTATTTAAATGTCAATGTCAACAACACTGAACATCAGACACTGTTAAACACTCCTCAACAAACAGCTTCTCGTTCTGTTGACCTTTTTAAGAGTATTTAGCTTCGGGCTTAAATCTGTAGATGCAACAGAACCGTCAGAGTCCATCTTGTAGAAAAATGTCCATCTTCATCTGCTGTCATGTTGTCATGTGTTCATTATATGGACTGGTTTCAGTCTCTGGGTCTGTTAGTATACGCAGTGTAAACTTCTGATCTTCTGAGTACAAACAACATGAGATGCATTGAAATAGTGAAGTTCATTATCTTTTATATCCCGTCTGTCTTTCTATTACTGGACAGTCCCAGAGGACATCTGCATGATGTCATCACACAATGTCTCCAACAAAGTGGGGACAAGATTCTTGGTTGGCAGATGTTTTTCCATTATCATAATAAAATATAGTTTGAAGCCTGGTGGTCCTTTAATCTCATCTCTCTGTGAGGGTTTAGTGCCTCTTTTGTCAGTAATGAAACATCTTGTTGTGCATTATGACTTCATCTCACTGCCCTCAGAAAGCTGGTCGATCGTACTCAGGCCTTTATATTCCCACCGCTTGAATCCACTGTCCCACATTGATGAGAGGAACTCTATGCTGGTGCTCCCCAGATCTCTTCTGACTGTCCCTCACCCACACAGTACGTCTCATCCACACATTCTGTATTTTAACTTCATTCACCAGTTTGTTGTCAAGGAGGGTCAGACTGATAAACTAACCTCTTGTACTGACTCCTGTTCTATTTGGAACCGACCTGTCTCCTGGTTATTGTTCATCCTGAGTTACAGCAGTGAGTTGACTTGTCCAATAATACCTTTAGAGGTTTGGTAGAGACGAGCCTCCTCTCTCTATCGTTGAGCTCGGTACTGTTAGTCTGACTCGGGTCTTTTATTCTGCCAGACAGACCCAGACATGAGTTTATCTAACAGAGTCAGAGTGGACATGTGGACCCATGCAGGACTGAGATAAATACAGAACCTCAGCAGCAAGTTCATTCTCACCGCTTCTGTTCTGCCAAACAAAGAAAGTGATGAACCTCCCATCCATCCGGACCTCTTACTGCACAGCTAACTGAGCTAACTAGCAGACAGCAGCTACAGTTAGCAGCAGATAGCAGTCACTGTGGGATACGCTGCCCCCTGTTGGTTTGGAGGATGAATTCTTTCATTTTCCACTTTAACCAGTAAAAAGAAGGAAACATCACTGATGATGATGATGATGATGTCACTGCAGTCTGTACTCATCAGAGATCATCACTGACAGACAGACGCTCCACTCTGTGAAGAAATCTCTGCATGTTTAAAAACATCAGTTGAACCTGATTAGCTTCAGGTGTGCCTCAGTGTGGTGCAGCAGTACGGAGTCCCAGAGGGATCAAAGAGAAGATGCATTGATACGATCTCAATAAAAACTGCTGTTATGAGATTATAATTATTAGTCATGTTAATGTAACATTACAGAATAAAGTAAAGAGAAGGTAATTAAAGCACTGAGAGCTGAAGCTCCGCCCCTTCCAGTGACATCACAGACCTTTCATCAACACTGAATGCTTATTGATCCTGTCTGAACTGTGTCATGAGTCACACAGATGATGTTTGTCAGTTTGTTGTAATTAAAGTCAAACCTCATGTAGTTTTATGTTAAACCGCTCAGTGAACCACATCGTCTCATCTACACCAGAACCAACACGGAGCCAACTGGGCTCAGAAAAGCTGGTAGACAAGAGGAACATCACAATAAATCTGCTCATAGTGACGACTGCTGTCTCACCTACAGAGGAATCTACGTAGAGAAACTGAAATCTGACATTTTAGAAACTGAAACCCGAGAAGTTGTTATAAAATCGTTCATTAAATGTCCCACAGTTTAATTATAAAGCTCCTCCGTGTGTCTAAAAGCAGTTAGCGGTTGCTAACAAGTGTCTGAATGACACACCTGTCTGTAATCACCTGAGCTGAGGTCTACGAGCCTGCTGACTGACAGTTTTGCAGTAATGTTAAAATGAAACGGACGAGGACATTTCTTCAGTCTTAAAGAGACTGGACGTCAAACAGCTGCAGCAGTGGACAGGACGAGACAGCAGAAGAACAGGTGAGCTCACCTGTACACACTCACACTGACACAGACACAGACTCCAGATCAGCTCTTCACCTGTTTATCATCATCACAGTTACAGAGTGGTTCTTCCAGCAGCTCCACATTTACACTGGACTCATTAAGGCACAACAACGGTGATTCATCCAAGAGACAGACTGTCAACGACTAATAAAGATTTAACATTCAAGATAGAAAACAGCATCAGAGCGCACACCCACACACACACACACACACACACATACACACTCTCAGATAAACACAGACAATGGGCTGACTGATCGGGTGATCAGTTTGATATTTTGGATCAATAAACAGACGTTCAGGTTAAATTAACTCTTTGGTTCTGATCATCAGATAAGGACACTTATCAATACATTCCATTGATTTCTGGTTCTGTTTTGGTTGAAAGCTGATCAGTTTTTAAATAAATCATTTGATTAAAATCAACTTTAGGATTGTTGAACACACACACACACACGCACGCACACACACACAGGGCTGGTGTTTGGATCTGGTTCTGAGGTGAACCTGGTTCCACACAGTGACCAGTGATCAATAAAGCTGTTGATTGATTGTTGGATGTGCTGAGCCTCCAGTGATCACAGCACAGATCAATAATCAGAGCAATAGAAAGTGGATCACTGAGCAGAACCAGGATTTGGATCAGACCAGATCTAGCCCCACCCTGTTTATTACCCATAATCCCCCACCAGTAAAGCCCGCATCATGTGACCCAGCAACGTCGATTGTCTCTGACTGACTTTCAGAACATTGTCTCGTGCAGCGTCTGACCGACAGACGGAGGCAGCTGATTGGTTAGAGTCAGCGTCCAATCAAAGTGGAGTCCAGAGAGAAAACACACAAACATGGAGTCTGTCTGTTTGTGCAAAAACAAGAAGAAGAAACAGCCCAACAGCTGTTTGAGTCCAGCACGTCTGAGCCGGCCAGGCCGACCAGAACCCTCAGATTCAAGCATCAAAGGCACATTTGGTTTCACCGCATCGCTTCCTGTCAGCCGCCATCATCACGGTTTCCCCACATCCACCGTGATCTTAGTGAACAGGTCCAACTTCTCCACCTTCACCACCTGATAGGTCAGAGAGCTGATCCCGTCTTTGTGCATCGTCTCTCTGGTGTGAGCGATCCGGTCGAACCTGAGACGGGACAAAGAACCGGGTCATCAATCGAGTCATCAACCAGGTCATCAACCAGGTCATCAATCAAGTCATCAGTCAGGTCATCGACCAGATGAATAATTAATAGAGCTGAGCTTAGCTGAGTTAGCCGTTAGCTCTGTTAGCTCTGTTAGCTCAGTTAGCTGTTAGCTCTGTTAGCTGAGTTAGCTGTTAGCTCAGTTAGGACCAGTTCTGGACCAGCAGGGTCTCAAACTAAAGAGCAGTGTTTTATGGTGGCATCTCATGAATTGTTTGTTTGTCGGTTGATTGATTGATTAGTTGTAGCTGAGAGCCTGTTGCATCATAGGAAAAAGACTGAAGGATCCTCAGCCTGTATACATTCTGATAATCTATAATCAATAGATGAATGACCATGCTGACCTCTGAGGGTTGGGCTCGTTCTTTTTGTCTCTGTCGTGTCGGATCATCCGACATTTCCCCGTCTCACCCGCCGGTCTGGAGATGGACATCCCTTTAGACACCAGCCTGAGGACAGACAACAGGACAGAGGTCAAAGGTGACACAATACAAACATGTCATCAAAAGTCACTGATCAATGACTCACTGATCAATGACTCACTGACCAATGACTCACTGACTGTGATTGCAGCTGGTGTAGACTGTCCGTCCTTGGCTGGACAATAAAGTTGTAAAGTTGTGTCACAGCGCTGCTCTCCTGCTTTGAACAGAGCTGTAGTGATGACGTCTGTTTGTAGCTAACTGAAGTTAGCATCACTCTGGTTCCTCTGTGGGATTATTGAACTGTATTCTGGATTATTACAGAAAATAATCTGGGTGTCAAACACAAGTTTCTGATCGTTCCAGGTTCTGTTCATCCAGATAATCTTCACAGATGACCTCCTCTGTGTGATGTTTGAAGTGTAAATTAAATGTGTAACAGTAAAAAGCTAATGTTAAGCTACAAACAGAAAACATCACGGTCACATGATTTAAACGTCACCACCACTGAGCGTCTTACTGCACAATTACTAACTATACAGGTTTTCTATAAACTGATCAGTGTACAAGTTGTAAAGTCAGAGTTAGAATAGTTTGTAACTAAAGTGGGCCTGTAAAGACGGACTAGTGAGTAGATGAGTCAGTGTTTAATGTCCCTGACAACCTCTGTAGTCTCATTTAGACACTTGTTAGCAACCGCTAACCACTTAACACACAGAGGAGATTTATAATTAAACTGTGGACATTTAATGATGGAGTTTATGTTGGAGAACAAAACGTGTTAATATGTTCAGCCTGTGATAACCACACACCTTACCACCTTAACATGGAGCTAACACAGAGCTAACACGGAGCTTACATGGAGCTAACACAAAGCTAACACAGAGCTAACACAGAGCTAGCACAGAGCTGACACAGAGCTAACACGGAGCTAACACCAAGCTAACACGGAGCTAACACAGAGCTAACACAGAGCTAATATTTCCTGTCATCATTGTCACACTGGTCTGTTTTAATGGAGGTCTGTGAGGTGTCTGAAACACGTGTCACCTGATCTGCAGTCAGTTTCTCACATTTCAGCAACAGGAAGACGAGACACAATTTAAACTGTCACATGACCCTGACTGTGTGTGTGTGTATGTGTGTTTGTGTGAGTGTGTGTGGACCTGTTGTAGATGTCGTCGTCCTCTCCTCCCCAGCCCCAGTAGTTGTTGGGGAAGCCATTGATCTTCAGATATTGTTCTTTACTCATCGAGGACACGCCTCCAAAGTACTGATTGTACGGTAACCTGCGCACACACACACACACACACACACACACACACACACACACACACACACACCTGTTAAAACATTAAACCACACGTACGAGAAAGACGAGATGATCCAGTCTGACCTGTTCAGATCTACACAAACACATTCATCATCAGTGTCAATGTTTACACACACACACACACACACACACAGGACAGGTGAGGTGTGGAAAGGTGTGTTGACATAGTTTCATAGTTGGTTTAATTCACTGTAAGAATGACACCATCATTAAGTTATTAACAGGGCGTTTATTGTGAGAGGTTAGCAGAGAATCAGAGGAAAGAATCAAACTGCACCTGGAGAATATTGATCAGTGATCGGCTTCATGATGTTTATCTGTTCCTCACCTGGAGAATATTGATCAGTGTGTTCATGATGTTTAAGAGGCGTGAACATCAGGACAGACAGCAGGACTCTGTTCCTCACCTGGAGATGCTAGCTAACACAGAGCTAACACGGAGCTAACACAGAGCTAACACAGAGCTAACATAGAGCTAATATTTCCTGTCATCATTGTCACACTGGTCTATTTTAATGGAGGTCTGTGAGGTGTCTGAAACACGTGTCACCTGATCTGCAGTCAGTTTCTCACATTTCAACAACAGGAAGACAAGAGACACAATTTAAACTGTCACATGACCCTGACCGTGTGTGTGTGTGTGTGTGTGTGTGTGCAGGAAACAGGAAGTGCAGAGCCTGACAGATGGTGGTGTTTCAGGGCAGATATCTTCCTCTGTGGTGTCGCTGTCAGCACTTTAAGGAAACACACTGTTCTGTTCCCTCCTGACAGGAAGTGAACCTGAAGACACCCTGAACTAAACCTTCTGATCAGCACTGTGCACGGCTCAGCAGGTTCATCATGACAGCATCACAACAGGCAGCCAATAGCTGAGCTGACCTTTGCTGACATCATCACACAACAGGAAGTTGTGATGTCACAGCTGCAGACAGCATCTTTGTCTGCGTGTTACTTCCTGTGTGTGGATTAACTGATGACGTCATTAATGTGTCTGTGGTTCATTCTTTAGACAAGAACAGGAAGATTTCAAAATAAAACACATCTCAGTTTACTGATAATCAATATGAGAGGGATTTGATCGAAACACATGGAAGTGGAGTCATGTTAGTAAGTCGAGCAAGATGGCGGCACAGTAGACGAGCTCAACCACCGAGATGTATGCTAACTACCAGTGGCGAACTTAGCCATTTGGGGGCTCCAGGCGAACAATCATTTGGGGGGCCCTGCATCTACCAGTCTAATGTACCTTATATCGCATAATGAGATACTCCATACAAGGGATGAACAAGTCACTATCCTTCCTTTCTTCCATCACACTCGGCCAGTGTAATCCATATTGGATTAAACATCCTTTTCTATGGATATTGCAAACTCTCATATTGTCCTAAGGCATGGATGTGTGCAAATAGATTTGAATTTGTTTCAACTTTAGTTTTCCTCCTTCTCTTTCCTCTTTCCATCTTCTTCAGCCCCTGACTAATGCATGTTCTCACTGACAAGATAATCTTGACTCTTCAGCTCTTAACAAAGATTCATATGACCTTGGTTATACAATATTAGTAAAGACTTGACATTTGTTACTGCAGGGTTAAATAAAGATTTATTTAAAAAAAGAAAAAAGATTGAAAGATACAAGGACTGTCTCGTTACTTGCAGTTTATACCTTGCAGACTGATTTATCTGGTGGTATAGAGCTATATACTGGAAGCAAACGGTGTAGATGGCTGCTCTTGTTCTGCCAATGGCAGAAAGCTTGATAGCTTTGGCAGCTTTGAAATAAACTCCTGCCTTTGGTCCCTCTTCTTCTTTTTCTGTGACCCGCTTTCGTATATTCGCTTCATTTCTCTCGATTTACCTCTTCTCCCCCTTTACCACTATTTACTGTTTTGGATTTTACGCCGTAATCATTTCCGCATACATGCAGCGTGATGAGCGTGATGCGTAACATGGAATAGTCCATGTAGTGCAGACTGAAGGGGGGTGCATGGTTGTCAGAAAGATCGTCAAAACATGAGTAATTGATCAAATTAGACATCCTGATGCTACTATTGTGAAGAGATTTTTATAAAAACAATAAATATGGGGACAAAATATAAAGAGGGCATTTTGGGGGCCCCAAAAGGCCTTGTATGGGGCCCGGGGCTCCAGGCAAATGCCTGGTTTGCCTAATAGTACGGCCAGCCTCTGCTAACTACTAGGGCTGTCAAAATTGCTCCAAAATGACGTTTGAATATAACCTCTAAAAAAAACACATAGGTTCGAACCATTCGAATATCTATAGTTGCGCATTATGTCAATAACAGGAGGACAAACTAATACAACGAGACATAACTACTTGTATAGGTTTTTTTTTTTTAAAACATACCTACACATTACAAAATAAGTAAATGAACTAATGGCCTATGCCGTAAAACTTTTAGGACCGTAGACCTCTCTCTCGCTCGCCCCCCCCCCCCCTCTCTATGCGCAAACTGCCCTCATGTTGCTAGTGGTGGAATGGTAAGCTAACTGTAGCTTACACAGCTTGCATACAACTTTATCTTGAGGCTCCGCATTTTTGCCGTCTACTGACCAAAATCCTAAGTATTTCCAAACGGGGCTTTTTAGGTTGCTTAGAGTCCAAACCACTCTCTCTGCTGCTGAGTTGGGCTCTGAACTTTCTGCCATTTCGCTTTTCTCTCTGCCATCCGCATCTGCCACGGTTTTTGTCGCGTCTCACTTTCAGCAGTGAGTGACGCTGTGCAAGTGACCTGTCCCTGACCCATCATGCAGTGCGCCCACTCGCAAAGCAGCCGCTGATGTGTTTTTTTCCATAGTCGAATATTAATTTTCACAATCGAATCTCCGTTTTTTTTTAAATTAAAATCTGCGATGTGCGATAGCACTGTTCAATATTGCGATGACGATATAACTTGCGATAAATAAACAAATATTGAAGTTTGCATATTATTAACTATACAGTTAATAATAGTGTTTCTGCATTAATATGTAGACAGCTAACGTAGACCCGAAACATTGAATAGCCAATGCCCACTGAATAAAGAATGAAATAAATTATTTTGAACATGCTTTTAATGAACAAACTGCACATGAATACCCAACCAATTAAGCAGAACATTAATTTAAATAAGACATTATAATCATATGAAATTAAAGTTCCCCTGCTCCCTTTAAACTATTTTTCTTGTAAACTCAACCAAAACATCTCTTACCATGCAGAGTTGAAATAAATAAAAAAAATCCAGGGGGAAACAAATAATTAAATAAATATAAATTAAACATGGCACTTTATATTAACTGTAATGTCTCTCATCACAATCATCAAGGCCCTTGAGTCTGCCTAACAAGGTGCAGAGATCTATAGTATGAACTGAAATAGAGTAGGGCCAGCCCACTAAATCAAGAGAAAATAAAATCAGGAAAACTAATCTACCCTTTAGGTCAAGTTACAACCTTAGTTATTCCCTTAACACAAGTTCTTGGCCAAGAAAACCAGCATGTTAACTTTGTTAGGTTTCAGACATGTACCACATTCCCTGATGTGCTGAAGATGTGCTGATGTGCTTACACAGTACCTGTCTTTGTAACACGTTGTAACAGTCAGAGTCATTCAATGTAGCGCCACTAGGTGGCGCCTCCTTTTGTTTAATTGGTAATGCTAACAGAGCGAAGATTTCCCTTTTAATGTGTTTTTATTTTGTAAACTGTTGTTAGAAGAACCTCGGTGTGTTCGTTTGCACGGATGCCTGTAACATTAGTGCCTTAGAGACCTGGCATGGCATGGTCAGTGTTACGAATTGAAAGTGCTGTGCGGAAACCCCCAATGTTGCCTGCCGTCTCTTGAGTAACCGGAGCTACCCGGCGTTGCCGCACTAAAGTGGACCATCACCTTCCCCTTCACTAGCCCACGTTACAACGTCGTCTCTCCTCAATCCAAAATAACTCCATATAGCAGAAGTGCTGTTCTTCGTCGACCATTTTCATCACTTTTCTCTCCTCCCTCAGCCATCATAACCCGGCAATCACCACCAAACTGATGCCTACTTCACTAGCCCACGTTACAACGTCGTCTCTCCTCAATCCAAAATAACTCCATATAGCAGAAGTGCTGTTCTTCGTCGACCATTTTCATCACTTTTCTCTCCTCCCTCAGCCATCATAACCCGGCAATCACCACCAAACTGATGCCGATTAATTTTGTCAGGGTAGCTAACGGCTAGCTGGGGCTTCATCTGATTGGACTTGTATCCAGGGCTCCGTCTGATAGGCTAAATGTTAGCATGCTCACGGTGCATGCATGCCGCATGTAAACAAAATGATTTTTGTTATTCATTGTGTCAGGCAGTCTTTTGCATGTGTTTATCGCACATGTTCATATCGCGATGACGATGAAAATTCGATTTATCGGGCAGCCCTAGTTTGGAGCCTGTTTAAGTTTGATGTTTTGTCTTGTCTTGTTTTTAGTGGTGCAACGGATCATCATTGATCCGTGATCCGTTCGGATCAATATCTTCGGTTCGGCACACACGTGATCCGCGGATTGATTTCTGAAAAAAAAAAAGTTGTGCGCATGTTCAATCCACACACTTGTTAAGTGCAGCGTGGTCATGGCGAGCGGAGGAACGGAGGAGCTTGAACGCCCACGACATTTAAATCCCCTGTATGGGAGCATTTTGGCTTCCCTGTCAAATATAATGATGAAGGAAAGAGGTCAGGACCGTAGCCACCTTTGAGGACACCGAGGTCATGTCCTCGGTACTTTTTTCCTTAAGTTTCGTTTCATTAAAACCGAAAGTAAACACGGTCGCGACGTGACTGCAGGTCTATTTTTAGAACGGCAATTAAATGAATCGGAGCAAAGATGCAACGTAGTGGTAAGAGGCTGCATCAGTCCAAGTTATCATTTGTTGCAGCAAGAAAGGCAGAGGATGATCAGGCAAAGAGGAGGAAAGGTGAGAATTGTAATAAGCTAAGAGGATGAGAAAAATAGTGAACGAGCCTACAGATGCAACAGATAGCCAATAGAGATGCTAAACTGTAACCTACTGTAAATGTAGCCTAGGCTGAAAAATGAAAGGACATGCAATGAATCAGAATATTTTAAGGCCATGTTCAGTCACAGTATGAATTATCCATCAATAATATTATTTGGATGTTTGGATGGATAAGTAATAATGTGACTAAACAGCTGATCCGAAAAATGATCCAATCCGTGACTCTGATCCGAGAAACGATCCGAACCGTGAGTTTTTTGATCCGTTGCACCCCTACTTGTTTTCCTACATGTGTGTTAAGGTTCACATTATGGTTCATAAGTTGCGGAAAACGAGTTACGTTTGGTGATGACAAGTGAGATACAGGAGACGCTGAGACTACAGGAGGTGGCAGTGTGGGACAAGTTGAGCCTCATTTGGTATAAATTTAACACATAAAACATGGCTAGGAACGTTGTTACATAACCTGGAACATTAACGGATGTGGCAGTCCTATTAACAGAGGGAACGAACCTATCTGAGGCATAATAAAGCCCACATTGCTTTTGTACAAGGAACCCATTTTAAAGAACGTGAAGCAGTGAAACTGAAACAGGGTTGGGTTGGACAGGTTAGGACAGAATGGGTCATTATACTGGTAAACAACACACGAAGTCTCATTTTGCTTAAGGAGGCCAAAGACGATGAAGGCAGGATGGTGTGTATACAGGCATTGATAAACAGAGCCAAGATGATACTGTGCAACATTTACACACTGAATAAAGAGGATCCAAATTTTTTTCAGAATGTTAATAAGACTGTGGGAGAAATAGATGGTCAGATCATTTTGGCAGGAGACTTCAACCATGTTCCAGATATTTTTCTGACGATAATGTCAAAGGAGATAGCTGCAGTATGATCAGTGAAAGCACTTCCCCCTTCCCTCACTTATGACAGCCTTACCTGCTTCAACCCACTCTTCTCTGAAGATGCTCACACACAATAGACGTCTAACCATGCCACCACCTGTTCCCTCGACCCGATTCCCTCCTCTCTTCTCCAAAACATCTCACACAGCATCTTGCCTTTCCTCACCACCCTGATCAACTCCTCCCTCACTTCAGGCCGTATTCCAGCTCCTTTCAAGACAGCTACAGTAAAGCCACTCCTAAAGAAACACACCCTAGACTCAGCTGACATCCGAAACTACAGACCTGTATCTCTTCTTTCATTCCTCTCTAAAACCCTGGAATGTGCCGTCTACAACCAACTGTCCTCCTACCTTTCACAAAACGACTTTCTTGACCCCAATCAGTCAGGCTTCAGGACTGCTCACTCCACTGAGACGACCCTCCTCACAGTGACTCAGTCGCTCCGTGCCTCCAGAGCCTTGTCCCACTTGTCGACCTATCTGCTGAGTTTGACACAGTCAACCACCAAATCCTCTTCTCCACTCTGGCCAAACTTGGCATCGCTGACTCTGCTCTAACCTGGTTCACATCATACCTGACAAATCGCACCTTTCAGGTCACATGGAATGGCTCCTTGTCCAAACCCTGCTCTCTGGTGTGGACTGGTGTCCCTCAAGGCTCAGTACTAGGGCCACTTCTATTTTCACTATACACTAGATCACTAGGCTCTGCAATCATATCACATGGATTCTCTTACCACTGTTATGCTGACGACTCCCAACTGTTCCTCTCTTTTCCCCCATCCTCCAATACCCACATTGCCACGC
The DNA here is from genome assembly GCF_965226575.1 of Pagrus pagrus. NCBI lineage: Eukaryota > Metazoa > Chordata > Actinopteri > Spariformes > Sparidae > Pagrus > Pagrus pagrus. The sequence continues at coordinate 8,248,603 of NC_140189.1, read as the reverse complement.
GCATCTCGAAATGTCTGGCAAACATCTCCGCTTGGACAACTGTGCATCATCTCAAGCTCAACCTTAGTAAAATTGAACTCCTCTTCATCCTGGGGAAAGACTGCCCTCACATGGACCTGTCAGTCACTGTTGAGGACGTCACAGTATCACCTTCATCGACTGCGAGGAATCTGGACGTAATCCTCAACATCACCGCAGTGGCCCGACCCTGCAGTTTTGCCCTCTACAACATCCACAGGATCTGGTCTTTCCTCACAAAGGATGCAACGCAACTTCTGGTCCAATTGCTGGTCATCTCCTGCCTGGACTACTGCAACTCACTCTTGTCTGGACTCCCAGCCTCTGCAACCACACTGTTGCAACGTATCCAGAACGCTGCAGCGCGCCTCGTTTTCAATCTACCCAAATTCTCCCATGTGACCCCCCCCTCCTCCTTGACCTCCACTGGCTTCCTGTTGCAGCCCGCATCAGATTCAAGACGATGGTACTGGCCTTCAAGGCCGTCAATGGAACTGTACCCATCTACCTCCAAACACTGGTCAGACCACACAGCCCAGCGTGAGCACTTGCTCTACTACATCAGCTGGCCGGCTGGTACCGCCATCGCTAAGAGCAAACAAAGGTCGCTCAGCGAAGTCACGACTCTTCTCTGTTCTGACGCCTCAGTGGTGGAACGAACTCCCGACCAATGTCAGGACAGCAGAGTCACTCGCCATCTTCTGCAGAAGACTCAAGACTCACTTGTTCAGACTTCACCTCGACCCCGCATAGCATGACTCCCTCCCCACCCCCCCACCCCAAAAAACAAACAAAAAAAAAAGTATATGCACTTGTATGTTCTTACCCTTAGTACTTACATCATAGCACTTTTGTACTTAAGGTATCCTTGATAAATAGCAGCTACTTTACTCAGATGAGGGCTTGAAAATTGTTTCTAGTTTTTTCTTTTCTACTTTAACGACGGTGATATGTTGTGGTTTCTTTCTTGTGACAAATGTACTTATTGTAAGTCGCTTTGGACAAAAGCATCTGCTAAATGCCCTAAATGTAAATGAAGACATGGGCCTGCTGGATATATTTCCTCACTCTGCCATTGATCCAGAATTGATATATTCTTAATATCAAATAATATTATACAACAAGTCATACATTGCTAAATAAACACCATGGCTCTTTCTGATCATGCTGCAGTAGAACTTGCAATTGATATAAATGCTGATACAGAAAAAAAAGGTAGATGGAGAATGAATACATCAATATCAAGAGACAAGAATTTTAATTCATTGTTGAAGGAGGATCTTCAAACTTTCTTTGAAATGAATGCTGGTAGTACAGATACAAGAGCAATGGAATGGGAAGCTTCAGAATCTCATGTTAGGAGTAAACTGATAGCACATGAGTCTAAAAAGAAAAAAGAGGATATGAAGAGAATTAAGGATTTGGGGACTGAAATTAAAAATCAGGAAGTAGAACTATCAAACCACTTTTCAGTTAAGCTATATCAAGATACATGTAGGCTAAAATTTCAACTGCACGAAATCTATAATAAAAAAGTGGAACTGCTCTGTTTAGGCTTGAGACAACTTTCTATGAAGGGGGAGAGAAAACAGGAAAGCTACCTGCTAGACAACTTAAACAACATCAATCCCATAATGTAATACCAGCACTTAAGAAAGGTGACACAATAGTGTCCTCAACAAAGGAAATAAATGAGGTCATACAACAATTTTATAAAGAACTATATACATCAGATGCTACCCCCGAAAAGGAGGAGAACTCCAACATTAGTATGCCTAAACTGTCGTCCAAACAAGTGGAGGTTTTAGATAGCTCTGTAACAGAGTGAAGTCAGGAATGCTGTGTTACACATGAAAGCAGGAAAGTCACCTGGCCTTGATGGACTCCCAGTGGAGTACTACAAGCAGTATATAGAAATCCTGGCACCAACATAAAGTATACACTGTGGCCTTTACATTAGGATCACTTCCCCCAACAGTCAATTAGGCTTTAGTAACGGTAATACCCAAAAAATATCGAGACACCACAAACCCCTCGAATTATGGACGCATAAGTTTGATTAACTTGGATTTTGGCCACATGCCCTGAAAAAGCACTACTGAGTATTAAACATCCCGATCAAGTAGGTTTTATGAAAAAATAGATTGTCAACGGACAATATGAGAAGATAATTGCATTTGATATGGCTGAATCACCCAGTCGGTGCCAGTCACTGACCGGGTCCAATGGAAATTCTTATTTGCAACTTAGATTAAATTGGATTAAATTTTATCAAATGGATCCAAATATTATATAGAAGCCCCAAAGCGGCGGTGATAACTAGCAGAATAATCTCACCTTTGTTTAACCTTACTAGAGGTACTCGTCAGGGTTGCCCTCTGTCACCACTGCTGTTCAATATAGTACTAGAGCACCTGCCAACTGACAACAGAACAAATGAGAATATTGAAGGGGTGGAAGGCGGTGGGAAAGTGCACAAACTATTATTGTAAGCAGATGACGTTTTGATACTGGTAAAAGACCCATTGAATTCAACACCACACTTAATGGACACAATTCCATCATACTCCAGACTATCAGGATATCAAATTAACTGGACAAAGTCAGAAGCTTTACCTTTATCTGGATTTTGTAACCATGGAGGAAATGTCCATGTTAAACTTTGAACCTTTGCTACAGAAAATTGAAATGAAATTAGATAAATGGGGAAAAATCAACCTCACTTTATGGGGGAAGGTTAATGTAATAAAAATGGTGGTGGCACCACAATTTAATTACATACTCATGATGTTGCCAATTGCTATAGCCCCTCAGATTTTCAAACAATATGATGCGTTAATTAAAGAATGTTTATGGGAGGGGAAAAGACAAAAGATTAAACTTAGTAAAATGTGTTCTCCTGGGGACAGAGGGGGTCTAGGTTTGCCAGATTCAACACTATACTATATTTCCTTTGAAATGGCCAAGACAGCCAAACACTGGGATAAAGAAACCCAGTTATAATGGGTCAATATTGAAAATAATCTATCATTCCCTTTTACCCCCATTGCTAGAAAATCTCAGTGTACAAATAGCACATTGAATCCCATTATGTCTCTCTCCAGAGAGATCTGGACCAATAAAATGTGTAAATTATCATATTATAAACAGCTGTATTTTCCTTTATGACATAACTCGATGATTAGCATCGGAAGGACACCAGTGTATTGGAAGAAGAAGCATGTTAATGGTTTGTGTACTATTGCCGATTTATATGAAGAAGGTGTGTTTATGTCATGTGCAGACATGTTGAGGAAATACAACCTTAGAGGAAAAGAACATTTCTGAAAGGATCCGGGATCCAGTTTGAAGATGGAAATCACATCATGGACTACTTCAGGCTACCAGTGGAGCAACATTGTGCTTCTGTTTTTTACAGAACAACCAACCAACTGCTTGCTGTTGACTGTAACAGTTTACAGAGACTTGGGATGTATAATTGAGGACAATGAATGGCTGTACATTCCTGTCCAACGTGTCCTTTGCACTTCTGTTTTGTATTTATTTACCTGACCATGTTTCTTTTCCTCATTTAACCTCTGATGCTATGAACGTGGTAAGTGACAAGGTTTGTCTCATAAAGTGAATTGTTGTACTGTCATACACCAAAGACACAAACAATAAACCTGCGTGGGCATCTCACAACAGCACCTTCACTGAGCCTCCGTCCTTCCGGTGAGAGGACAGGTGAGCTCTGAGGGAACATCCTCCAACTATCAGATATATTGATCATCTGTGACCATCTTGTCTTTGCACAGATCGTCTAATCGAGTTGTTGATCACCTGTAATGATCGATGACTGAGGTCCAGATCAGGACAGGTGTGTGTGTGTAGTCTCACCTGAAGCCGAACTTGTCCATGGATACTGACAGGTGACGCGGCTGACTGAAGCACTTGTAGATGTTGCGGTCGTCCATGGGGATGAGGTCGACGTCGCTGAAGACGAAGCACTCGTAGTCGTACTCCTTCAGAGCCTCTGTGTAGCCCACATTCAGCAGCTTGGCTCGGTTAAAGATCTCGTCTCCATCCTAAGAAACACACGCAGAGTTAGAGTCCTGTACAGTCTGGTTGTTGTAGTAGTTTTAGTCCTGTACAGTCTGGTTGCTGTAGTTTCAGTCCTGTACAGTCTGGTCATTGTAGTTTCAGTCCTGTACAGTCTGGTTGTTGTAGTAGTTTTAGTCCTGTACAGTCTGGTTGCTGTAGTTTCAGTCCTGTACAGTCTGGTTGTTGTAGTAGTTTTAGTTCTGTACAGTCTGGTTGTTGTAGTTTCAGTCCTGTACAGTCTGGTTGCTGTAGTTTCAGTCCTGTACAGTCTGGTTGTTGTAGTAGTTTTAGTTCTGTGCAGTCTGGTTGTTGTAGTTTCAGTCCTGTACAGTCTGGTTGCTGTAGTTTCAGTCCTGTACAGTCTGGTTGTTGTAGTAGTTTCAGTCCTGTACAGTCTGGTTGCTGTAGTTTCAGTCCTGTACAGTCTGGTTGTTGTAGTAGTTTTAGTCCTGTACAGTCTGGTTGCTGTAGTTTCAGTCCTGTACAGTCTGGTTGCTGTAGTTTCAGTCCTGTACAGTCTGGTCGTTGTAGTTTCAGTCCTGTACAGTCTGGTTGTTGTAGTAGTTTTAGTCCTGTACAGTCTGGTTGCTGTAGTTTCAGTCCTGTACAGTCTGGTTGTTGTAGTAGTTTTAGTTCTGTACAGTCTGGTTGTTGTAGTTTCAGTCCTGTACAGTCTGGTCGTTGTAGTTTCAGTCCTGTACAGTCTGGTTGTTGTAGTTTCAGTCCTGTACAGTCTGGTTGCTGTAGTTAGAGTCCTGTACAGTCTGATTGTTGTAGTAGTTTTAGTCCTGTACAGTCTGGTCGTTGTAGTTTCAGTCCTGTACAGTCTGGTTGTTGTCGTTTCAGTCCTGTACAGTCTGGTTGTTGTAGTTTCAGTCCTGTGCAGTCTGATTGTTGTCGTTTCAGTCCTGTACAGTCTGGTTGTTGTAGTTTCAGTCCTGTTAAGTCTGGTTGTTGGGCTGCAACCTTCTATTGTGAAACATTTTGTCAACATACTGAATGAAAGACAAGCTGGAAGAGAGAACAGATCAGACAGAGCCAAACATCACCACTGTGCCAGTCGGACCAGTACAGTTTGTTGTACAGACACTGTGCCAGAGTCTGTACAACAAACCTTTACTAAAAACCTTTAATATCATGTTTACAGTCACATATCCAACCAGCAGATTCAAACTCAACAGAATATTTCCTAAATATTAACATTAAAACCTGATGAGGTCGTCCTCACAGTACAAACCCATAGACTCAACAGATCATCGTCCTGTCACAGCTCACAGACTTAAAACTATGAAGACTGACGGTGGAGCTGGACATGAACGCCCTGTCAGGTGTTTCTTGTAAAGCAGGAACATGTTTTATGTATAGAGACTGTAGAGAGTACTGTCCTGATGGACGTCCTGTTATCATGTTGGTGATCAGAACCAGAACAGGGTGTGGTCAGTTCAAACACTACCTGAACGCCTCGCGGCTCAAGCTGTGTGGTCAGGGTCGATCTAATTAGTCTTTGTTTGGACAGTGACAGAATGAGTTCACCTGAGTATCATCTTTCACTGTCTGACTGCGCGTGCGCACACGCGCACACACACACACACACACACACACAAGATCAGGCCACTGCTAAAGAAGATGTTTTCCTGTCTGAAGCTCAGGTGAGTCCTCAGGTGTCTGACTGCTGCACAGAGCAGTAAACACACAACAGGTTGCCTGACAACCAACACCTGCGCTGAGCTCTCAGGTGTGAACTGAGAGTCTGTCTCCACACGTTCAACACACTGCTGAGGACAGTGTTCACAACATGTCCACACAGTGTCCTTTAGCATCAGTGTACATGTCGTCTGATAGCAGAACTTTTTCAGACAACAGATGATAATCATTAAACCCTCAGATGTGTTAGATAAAGTTTATTGTTAGACTGTGTCAGTCCTGCAGCCTCGGTCATACCTGTGTCACTACTGTTTGTAACATTTGATCTCTGTGATGTCTTTTACAGTCCAACATCTGGATCAGACTCTGAGACAAGTCACACTGTGGTCCAGCTTCACACCCAGTCATGTTGAACACATGTCATCACCTCCTAATTTCATTGATTATTTAATAGTTGTGTGTCAGACAGGTGTTTGTCAGTGACTGAGGAGGAGACAGGTGAGTACAGATCCACTCAACATTCAGTGTAACATGTTTCACTTGGTTTTCTGTTGGAGAAACAAAGAAAAGTAGAAAGACAGAAAAAAAGAGTAGAAGAAGAAGAAGAAGCCCGTATTACCAGTGCAGCCCTCTGACATGCTAGCTGCTATTGGCCGAGACCAAGCAGGGGGCGGGTCTCAACGTCTCCAGCAACCACAGCCATTGGTCAGAAATGCCTGACATGCAGAGGGGAGGGGGGGCGGTGTGAGCGAGGGAGGCAGTGCTAGGAGGAAACTACAGAAGGAGGAGGAAGAGGAGGAGGAGGAGGAGGAGGAGGAAGAGGAAGAGGAGGAGGAGGAGGAGGAAGAGGAGGAGGAGGAGGAGGAAGGACACAGACAAGAGAGAGAAGAAGAACAACTGTGAGTCACAACAAACAGAAGAAAAGCTGATGTTAGAGTCTGTTAACTGACTCACTCTCTCACACACACACACACACACACACACACGATTATATTCACTAATGGATGGTCTGCATGTTTATGACCTGAGTGTCATCAGGATAGGTGTGTGATGACATCATGTCCAGTTAATGTGTCTCTGATGACCTCAGCTTACAGCAGGCGGCCATGTTTGTTTAACTCTGACTCATTAACATTAACATCATGTACAAGAAGTCAAACTGCACAGTGAGGTCACAGTGAGGTCACAGTGTACCTGGTTGATGATGTAGACTCCGTAGTCCAGCTGCTGTCTCTGCAGGATGGGGTGCAGGTAGTACAGCCAGTACTTGAGGTGCTCGTCTCGTTTGCGGAACGGGATGATGATGGCGACCTTCTGCAGCGCCTCGCAGTCTTTGGGTCTGAAGCGTCCGCCCAGCTCCACGTTGGGGTTGTCCTTCTTGATCTGCTCCAGATTCACTGGGATGTTAAACTCCACCCGCAGAGGACCCACTGGGGACACAGCACACAGCAAATCATAATCACCTCAGGAGACAGAGACTGGACTCGATTCAGGATTTAACCTTTTTAAAGACTAGACGATGACGAGCTAACAACAGATCTTAGCTAACATCTGACTTCAGGCTAATGTTAGCTTGGTGAACGTGTTAGCTAACATCCATGTGAGCGACACATGCAGAGCTTTACAGTTAACGTTCTAACATGTGCGGGACAAGTAAACATTTTGAGTTTTGGTCGACAAACTATGAAAGATGATGATGAAAATGTGACTGAAACTATTCAGCATATTTATCTAAAGACTAAATGTAAATAAACAGTGTGTCTGAGCTGACGAGCTTCTGTCATCACTTTAAACATCAGTACAGCTGATTACTGTTCAACATGTCGTCACAGGACCTCTGGTGAAGTATGAGGAGGAACATGTCCAGATTCAGAAGATCACAGACGTCCTCAGGTGAGGCTGAACCCTCAGGTGAGACTGAACCCTCAGGTGAGACTGAACCCTCAGGTGAGACTAACCCCTCAGGTGAGACTGAACCCTCAGGTGAGACTAACCCCTCAGGCGAGTCTGAACCTTCAGGTGAGGTGAACAGGACTGTGGTGTTACTAAGAAATAAACTGAGACTGAAGTGAAGTCAAACTGCAGCAGACTCCAGTATGTAATCACACAAATATGTTGGTGTTTTAAGAGACTGCTTCAGTCCCAACAGCTCATTAACACAGTCACCATGGTTACACAGGCTCACTCCAGCTGGTACTTTTCCATCCTGACAGAACTGTTCTCAGGTCATCTGGACTCGTCACACACAACATGTGTGGTGCCTTCAGGGTCATCACAGTGTGAAAGATCAGATCTGTGTGTGTGTGTGTGTGTGTGTGTGTGTGTGTGTGTGAGTGTGAGAGAGAGAGAGAGAGAGAGAGAGAGTGTATGTGTGTGTGTGTGTGTGTGTGTGTGTGTGTGTGTGTGTGTGAGACAGCTGAGGAAACATGGACTCCATCAGACTGATAACAAACATCAGCGATCATCAGACGGATCAAACTGAGAGTTTCATCACTTCCTGTCCAGAGGTCAGCTCAGACCACATGAAACCTGCACAGTCCAGATCGGCTCAGAACCAGATCAGTTCTGTGAGTCCAGACTGTTAAAGCTGCAGCAGGACTTTAAATGAACATTTGTTGGCTCACACTGTGTGTGTGTGTGTGTGTGTGTCTGATGACAGACGGATCAATCATTGATAATACTGATCACAGATCAATGAGTTCAGATGAAAAGCAGCAGCTCAAGTGTTAAACCAGTCACTCAGTGGAACCAGTCAGCAAACAGCTAACTTCAACATCCTGAACACACAAAACTATATACAAATGATCTGTCAACACACACACGCATCTTAATTTCACTTTCTTTAACTGAATTAACTGTTCACGTTATTGACTCTGTGACTGATCACTCCAGTTCTGTCTGCTTACCTGTCTGTCTGTCTGTCTGTCTGTCGGTCTGCTCACCTGTCTGTCTGTCTGTCTGTCTGTCTGTCTGTGCCTGTCATGCCCTCAGGACCGTCTCTGGTTCAGTGGGCCACAGCGGGACATCGGGCGGATTCTTACCGAGCAAAGGAGATGTTTCCGGGCACTTCTCCAGCTTCTTCACCGGCTCCTCGGTCTTCTTCTCCTCCGGCTGTGTCACGTCCTGCTGCGGGACTTTGGCGGCTTCCTCCTTCGGTTCGGTTCTGGTGGTGACCTCGGTGTGTCTGACCGGGTTCGGCTGTGTCACGTTATGCTGGGTCTGCTGGTTCCGGACAAAGTCGAACCGGATGTCGAGGGAGCGGACGTAGAAGACGACAGTGACGGAGATGTGGAGGAAGCAGAGCAGCACCACCAGCTTACAAGTCCGGTGGAGGAGGTTAAAGTTACCGGATGAGTCTCCGGCCATCGTGACCGACGGACTGCTTCACCCGCGGGGACAATGTTCACGAGCTGGCTGGCTGATGCGGAAGCCCCGAGGAAGCTCCGACCGAGCGGAACTTTGGACTGTTTGTTCCCGAGAAGTCACCGTTAGCTGCTGCTGCTGTCGGGCTCCATTTTCACCGAACTTCACTGGAAACTCTCAAAGTTTTCGACACCGAGATTCGGTCAAAGTCCAGCGAGAAGTTCCAGAAACCGAGCCGAAGAATCAAACAAGACGCAGTTTAAAGTTTCAGCGCCGCCGCGTCACATAGCAGTTAGCTTCTTTAGCTTCCCTCCGCTCACTTTAACGTTAACTGTGAACGATATCTGCTAACTTTCCGTTAGCAGCTCGGCTCCAACTGTCGAAGTGACGAAATCAGCTAGCACACTTCCGCTTTAGATTTCAGAATAAAAGATGTAGCGTGAAGTTGAGTTTACCAGAAGAGGAAATGTGGAGTGAAACACAATAAAGATGAGTCATAAACTCAAAACTATTAATAAAATCAATCAAGTCAATTCAGATATTTTATATCTATTAAGTCAGCATGTGTTCACTTTGATTCATTTAAAAATGTAAAGGTTAAACGAGCATCACGATTGTATTCTGAAGGCAATGTCACCACACTTCCGGGCTGTGTCCGTGCGGTTTGAAGCAGCTTTGAGGAGCTCGAGGAAGGGGCGTGGCTGCTTCTGTGCCAACTGTGACGACACGTTTACTGGTTGATGTGGATCATTGATTGACAGATGTTTATAAATCCGGGATGAATGTTTGATCAGAGCTGATTAACTCTGATACAGAAAGCTGTTCAAATAATGATTCATTAGACTGACTGACGTTAATCAAACACTGGTCAATAAAAAACACGGCCTGATTGATCACAGCTGATCTAGTTTACTCTGTGAACTAATATTCATGTTTTGTTTTTATTTCTTTTCTCTTTTAGTTTTTGTGACTATAGTAATAGTGCTTTGCAACATGTGTCAGCTGTCATCATGTCAATAAAAGTTATTGATCTGAGCGCACTGTTGTTTTTTATCAGTATAGTGAGGCAGTAGCGCCTCCCATGTGGTGAACATGTGTAAATACAACCTATTACACTTTTTCTTATTATTTTTGTTTTCTCTCATTATTTTCTTTTGATTTCCTCCTCATGTTTTGTTCTGTTTGATCTTGTTTCAGGATTAAAGGACTATAGGAGGTTCTTCATCCTGGAAACTACTCTGACATAAACATGATCCTCTTACGAGCATTTCTCTCCGGAGCTTTCCGCCATATCTGTAGTCCTTCATCAGCAGTTGCCATGGAGACAGTTCAGTTGTCAGAAGAAGTCCAGGAGCTGTGGGTGAAAGCTGTCCATTATCATGTTGACTTGTATTTCATTCAAACTCTGTTCTGATTGGATGTGAATGATGAGTGACATCATCCTTGATCCATCCACAAACTGTGTTTAATAACTTTTATCACCTAATTATCTTAATGAAACACTGATGATGTCACATTTCTCTCCTCACATAATCAGAATCAGACAAGACTTCACATCTAATCTGTCAAATGTCTTAAATATTCAAGCTGCTTTTAACTTTGACTGAAGATACACAGCATGAATCTGCTCACGCACAGAGTCAAAGACCATCAGTGACGTTCAGCCAACATATTGATGCTGATTAATAATCAATAACCCGCACAGAGCTGCTGCTTCAACACCAACTTTATTTATTTATATAGCACCTTTCATACATGAATGCAGCCCAAAGTGCTTCACAGAGCAAAATTAAAAACAATAAAATAAAACAGATAGACAACAATAATTCAATGAGTCAATGGGGTGTGTCGATAAAAAGCAGACAGATAAATAAATACAAAGGCATAGAAATAACAATAACTATAAAAGTGATAATAAAAAAAAAAGGCTAGTGGATAAATAAAAAATTAAAAAAAGTAAGTACAAGCATGGAGTAAGAAATAAATATATATAAAGCTAAGAGTCAGGACATCAGAACTGAGTGACATAAAATAAATAACATTAAAAAAAACTAAATGACGAGGCACCCTAAGTAAAAGCCAGGTTAAAAAGATATGTCTTTAGATGTTGTTTAAAAATCTCCACAGAGGTGGAGTCCCTCAGATCCAGAGGCAGACTGTTCCAGAGACGAGGGCCATAGTGTCTGAAAGCTGACTCTCCATATGTTTTTCCAGAAGTCTTTGGGACAACCAGGAGGCCAGCTGCTGAGGATCTGAGGAACCTGCTGGGTGCATATCTATGAAGCATGTCAGAAAGATAAGATGGTGCCAGGCCATTTAGAGATTTAAAAACTAGTAAAAGGATCTTAAAATCAATTCTAAGACTAAAGGGCAACCAGTGCAGCGACTTTAAAATAGGCATTATATGATTTCTCTGTCTGGTCTTCGTCAGAACTCGGGCTGCCACGTTTTGAACTAGTTGTAGGCGGCCGATGGCTTTTTTAGGAAGACCAGACAAGAGAGCATTACAGTCCAGCCTAGAGGTTATAAAAGCATGCATCAGTGTTTCTGTGTCAGCCTGCAAGAGAAATGCTCTGACTTTGACAATGTTTCTCAAATGATAAAAATATATTTTGGTGACATTTCTAATGTGTGTGTCAAGTCTGAGATCAGAGTCTAGGACGATACCAAGGTTTTTCACCTGGTTCTTGGTGTGAAGGCTTAGTTACTTAAGGTGCACAGATATTTGCTCTCTCTGGGCTTTTGCCCCAAATATTATGACCTCTGTTTTGTCTTCATTCAGCTGGAAGAAGTTCTGTGACATCCATGTATTTTTGTCAAGTAAGCAGTTTATTAAGCTATCCAGTGGGCTAAGTATTCAGTTAGTACTTAGTTAGTAGTCAGTACTCAGTACTTAGTTAGTAGTTAATACTTAGTTAGTAGTTAGTAGTTTGTTAGTAGTTAGTACTTAGTTAGTAGTTAGCAGTTTGTTAGTAGTTAGTACTTAGTACTTAGTACGTAGTATTCAGTTAGTACTCAGTAAGTAGTTCGTTAGTAGTTAGTACTCAGTTAGTACTTAGTAGTTAGTACTCAGTTAGTAGTTAGTATTAGTGTTCTTACCCTCAGCACTTAAATCATAGCACTTATGTACTTGGTATCTTGATAAATAGCAGCTACTTTGCTCAGACGAGGGCTTGAAAATTGTTTCTATTTTTTCATTCTTACTTTATCAACGGTGATATGTTGTGACAAATGTAGTTATTGTAAGTCACTTTGGACAAAAGCTTCTGCTAAATGCCCTACATGTAAATGTAGTACTCAGTTAGTAGCTAGTACTCAGTTAGTAGTTAGTAAAAAATAAGGTAACTTCTACTACAGCTGTCACATGTAGTGGAGTAAAAAGTACTGCCCTATTAAAGTATGAGTGGCTTTAAAAGTACTTGAAGAAATGTACTTAGTTACATTCCATCGCTACATGCTCATGTGTCCAGCTTGTATATTAATTAACTGTGATTATAACTCACATTTTATTATTATTTTATTTTATTACTTTTATTTTTTTCTCCTCAAACTTCCATCAGCTCGGGGCGACGTGCTGACGTCATCCGCCGTACGTGGCTGTGGAGGAATGTGCGGAAACTTGTCCTCACTTTTCTCTCTGCGCTGCTCGACGAAGAAAAAAGTGACAAAGCTGCAAAAAGTGAAGCAAAGTGGACTGAAGTCCGGACGGGAAGAGTCGGTGAGTTTGTGTGTTGTTTGTTCCAACATGGCGGACACACGGCCGAGCTGCTGGCGGGCTGTGAGCAGAGACACGGCCGCTCAAAGTTAGAGGCAGTTTGGAGGAAAATGGAGGCGGTGAGGTGGAGAAGAAGGCGCTGTCCGGGGCTGATCAGCACCATGGCTAACACTCCGACACCTCCACCCGACTCTACACACATCCACCCTCACTTTACTTCACCCACAGCACACGTAAAACACTCTACCTTCACTTTAAACGTGTCTGACAAAATGTCGCTGTTTGACTCGACTTGTGCGCTTCCGCAAACTTTAACGTGACAATCACAGACGGAGACAAGAGACTGACACCGGACGGGTCCAGCTCACATCAGAACCGAGCCACAGTGTCATGTGTTAATCCTCAGAAACATGTGCAGGCTGTCTGATCTTTGAACGACTAAACATTTAAAATCATTTAAATCTTGTTTTCACAGCAGGAACAGGATTATTTTACTGTAAAGAACTTCAGCTTGATTTAAACCAAACCTCCATTAAAGTTTCACATGTTTAAGACAGAATCAAATACAGGTCGACGGGATGTGAACTGAGTTAAGTTAAGCTAAGTTTTTCTCACTTTCTGTGTAAAATGTCTGGTGACTTGTTCTTCTGAACATTTTAACTCAAACTTTAAATCAAACTGTTTTCTCATGTGGACTTTTTCACAATAAACCACCGGTGGCTGTTTTCTGTTCAGTCTCTTCAGGGTAAAAAGTAAAAGTTGGAGTTTTCCAGAGGGAGTTCTGAACGTGCTAAAGTCGCTGTCGACTGAGCTGTGGTGCTGTTTCAAAATGGCCGACAGACACAGTGTGAGCCTGCAGCAGCAGCCGCACACTGTGATGTCACACTTAAAGTCAGTCATACTTCTCACTGATGAGGTCACAACTAATGATTGTTTTCATTGTTGTGTATTTTCTTGATTAATTAACTGTTGCAGCTCATCTCACGGAATGACTGAAGTGTTTAAACATTAGACTTATGTAACATTTAAGTGTAATAATACACACACATTTTCAGAAAACTTCCATTTTATTCCAGTTCTGTTTTTATCTTAAAACCGTTTTCTGTCTCAAATTATTTAAAGGAGCAGTCTGTAGAAACGTTAATGACTTCAGTGACTGAGACAAACTGAATAAACACACTGACCTTAAAGGACAACACAGTTTATACTGTTTTACTTTGTTTATTTGTGGCGGACCCTGCCACCTGTCTAGCTTCACACAGTGTTGTGGGACCTTATCTTCCTCTGAGTACAGCTTCTTTATTCACTGATGGAAAACAAACATAATTCTTAGTTTTAGCTCGTACTCAGAACAGAACAGTTGTTTACAGTTTGTAACAGTGATGAAAACTCTGCAGTCTTATTATTTAACAGTGACACACGGCAGGTCCTCGTACAGCTGTGACTGCAGCAGCGTCCTGTCTCTTCCTTCACTCCACCTTTAATCCTCCATGTTGTCACAGGTGAACAGCTGAAATCAACATGGCGGCTCAGACCGTGTTCTCTGTGGGGATGTTTCCTGTGGGCGTGTCTCTGATGGAGGATGCTCAGAGTCTCAGCGACATGCCTGGGAACACGCTGCCCGCCCCTCAGCTGGTGATGCTGGCCAATGTGGCAGCGGTGACGGCAGGGGAGGGTGGCGGCGGCGGCGGCGGCGGCGGTGAAGGCAGTGCGGCGGACGAGAAGGAGATGATGGAGCTGAAGACGGTGGGATGTAACTACTCGGACAGCGAGGACGAAAGCATCATCAGGTCTGTCTGCACTTGCAGCATCAGTAAACAGATCAGTGTGGTGTTTTAAATGTTTCAGCAGTCGTTCAGTAATGATTCTAGTATTCGAACAGGCGGTGCAGCCTCATGAGCTCACTGACGGGTCGCCTCACCTCTAAACATCCAATATCAATATGATATATACAAAAAATAAAGAGTTCACATTCATCCGTCCAATGTTGACAGTAAGACAAAGATACTTCACATGTGTGTGTTAACACACCTGTGTGTCTGCTCAGGTACAGCTACGACAACCAGAACCAAAGAGAGTTCTGCATCATCGAGTACCCCGAGTCCCCAGCCCCCAACATCAGCGCCGTGGTCGTAGGGAACAACGCGGAGGAGCAGGAGGAGGACAGAGCCGAAGACCTGTCCAGGTGCACTCAGCCTCACCCCCCTGCCGCAACCAAAACTCCTGAGCAGGGCGTCAAACGCAAAGATGTCCCCCCCGTCTCCGAGGCCGCTGTAGCCGCTGCTGCCATGGAGAGAGCCAAGAAGAAGAAGAAGACGTTCCACTGTAAGCCGTGTCACTTCCAGGCTGAGAACGAGCAGGAGTTCGTTCAACACCTCAGCACGCACAGCATCAGCAAGATGATGGTGGTGAACCGGGTGGAGGGCCGCAGCAAGACCAGGGCCAAGGAGGGGGACCCACCGGAGTCCCCGGCTCCGCCTGGCGGGGAGGCAGAGGGTGGCGGGGACGCCACGGGGACAGCAGGTGACATCAAAGGACTAATCAGGTGTGAACGGTGCGGCTACAACACCAACAGATATGACCACTACATCGCCCACCTGAAGCACCACAGCAAGGAGGGCGACGACCACAGGTACACCTGTCTCACCTGCAGCGGTCTCACTCCAGTTTCAGTTTCTGATCAATGTGCTGATCACATGTTTGTGTGTGTTGTTCAGGGTGTTTAAGTGCACGCTGTGCCCGTACACCACAGTCAGTCAGTACCACTGGAGGAAACACCTGAGGAACCACTTCCCCAGCAAACTGCACACCTGCAGCCAGTGTTCCTACTTCTCTGACCGCAAGAGCAACTACATCCAGCACATCCGCACACACACAGGTAACACACACACACACACAAACACACGGGTAACACACACATCTGCACACACACAGGTAACACACACATCCGCACACACACAGGTAACACACATCCGCATACACACAGGTAACACACACAGGTAACACACACATCCGCGCACACTCAAAGGTAACACACACATCCGCACACACACAGGTAACACGCACACATTCACACACACACACACACACACAGGCAACACACATCCGCGCACACACACAGGTAACACACACATCTGCAAACACATCAAGACATCATGTGTATGATGTCATGTGTATGATGTGTTTCCTGTGCTGTTCAGGTGTTCGTCCGTTCCAGTGCCTGTACTGCGACTACTCCAGCTCACAGAAGACTCACCTGACCCGACACATGAGGACTCACTCAGGTCAGTGGTCCCCTCTGAACTGTGTACAGTTTGTCTTCATGCAGTTGTTACAGGTTGTGTCCTCTGCTGAACCACTGTAGATCCACAGGTGTTTCCTGACTCTAATATTCACTGCTGGAGGCTGATGGTCAGAGCTGTGACTCACCTGGATTCACCTGGTCTCACCTGGACTCAGCTGGTCTCACCTCTGACTTCAGCCAATCACCAGCCAGTAAAACTACTGACAGTACTGACATACAACTGGCAGAAAGACTACAGTCGTAGTACTGCAATACTACAACTGTAGTCTGCAGTCATAGTACTGCAGTATTACTGTATTAGTACAGTCATAGTACTGCAGTACTACTGTAGTAGTACAGTCGTAGTGCAGTCGTAGTACAGTCGTAGTACTGCAGTAGTGGAGGGTTATTATTCCCAGTAGAAACCTGTGCGTTGATGAGGTGATGATTGTTGTTGTTGTTGTTGTCGTCACTGACTAACTTGTTGTTGTGTTGCTCTCACTGAAGCCACCGACGTTGGACTAACATGGTAAAGTGATTAGCATTAGTATCAGAGCTACATGCTGTGTTGTGTTGTGTTGTGTTGTGTTTGTCTGAAGCAGATCAGTGTGAAGACACACCTGTCTCACCTGAACGTCCACTCAGTGTTTGTTTGAGCTGCTTCTGTTCTGGATGTCAAACTTCCTGCATGTTTGTCTCAGATGCCGTCAGAGACGTTTGATTATGTCCATCTTGAGTCTGAGTGATTAAACTACCAGTCACATTTATACACAGACAGACTGTAACGTCTGAACAGAGTCTGATACATCAGAAAAATCAGATTCATCCAAACTATGACATAAAAAGCCTGAACATGATTATATTTTATATATCAGCTGATAACCTGTCGCTGAGGTGTATCAGTCAGACTCACCTGCTGCATGGAACCCTTTGTTGTCTTGTTGTCACATCATCCTCTCCAGTGTTCTGACATGTTGTTACCTTCCTGTGTGCAGGTGAGCGTCCCTTCAAGTGTGAGAGTTGTAATTACCTGGCAGCCAACCAGCATGAGGTGACCCGCCACGCCCGGCAGGTCCACAACGGCCCCAAACCTCTTTCCTGTCCGTACTGTGAGTACAAGACGGCGGACCGCAGCAACTTCAAGAAGCACGTGGAGCTCCACCTGAACCCCCGTCAGTTCCTCTGTCCTCTCTGCAAGTACGCCGCCTCCAAGAAGTGCAACCTGCAGTACCACATCAAGTCCAGGCACTCAGGCTGCAACGTGAACATGGACATCTCAAAGGTCAAACTGCGCGTCAAAAAAACTGGTCCTGACGCTGCAGAGCACAACTCCACAGCAAGCAAGCTGGACAACTCATCCAGTGTCGAGGAGGACTTTGACATGGATGAGGACGACGGGGACGAGAGTGTGGACTCAAGTCCGATCAATCTGTCCATCAGAAAGAGCAGCAGGCCCTGCAGCGCTGAACCGGTTCAGACTGAAGCACCTGACAAGGTCCAGAAGAAAGCCAATGTCACTTCTGAGAAAGAGAAAGCTCCAAAGGTGAAGGACAAGGTGGAGCCAGAGAAGAAGGTCACAACAAGGCAGAAGAAGATGGAGAAGGTCAACGAGAAGCGTCTGGAGAAAGAAACTGTTAAAGAACCTCAGACAGAGACGACAGCCACCGCTGTAAATACAGACAACAAGGCTAAGAGACGGGTCAAGAAGCTGCCGGCAGAGAAAACAACAGTCCAGGATCAAACTGACATAACTCAAGCAGGAAAAGTCCAAATACAGAAATCTGAGCAGCAGAGACCAGAGATGGAAAGAGAAGGGAAGCCTGTGAAGGAGAAAGACCTCCAGAAGAATGACGGTAGTGGAAAAGAGAACAAAAGCCTCAACAAGCCAAGGAGGTCTGGATCAAAGAAGTCCGAAAAGACTCCAGAACACGTTGAGGAAGCTCCACAGAAACCAGACAGTCGTGAGAAAAGTCAGAAGGAGAAGGTGGTAAAGGAGAAAGCTGCAAAGAGGAAAGCAGTGGAGGCTCTGGATCTGTCCAAAAAGTCCTCCTCTGAGACTCCATCCAAGACCAGACGGCTGAAAACTACAGCTGCAGAGAAAACTGCTGCAGAAGATACAAAAAAGACAAATGATGCCACTCCAGCACCAAACAAGTCCAACGGGACAAGTGTGAAGCAGAAGAAGACCAAGAACACCAGCAAGAAGCAACAAGCACCCAGTCTTCAACAGCCTGTGGATCAAACTAAAGACAAGACCACTTCTGTCAGCAGTCTGTCCACAGATGCTCCAGAGGGATCTGCTCCGGGAGGAACCGCTCCAGAAGGATCTGCTCCAGGAGGTACTGCTCAAGAAGGACCTGCTCCAGAAGGATCCGCTCCAGAGGGATCCACTCCAGGAGGATCCGCTCCAGAAGGATCCACTACAGGAGGATCAGCTCAGCTCGACGACCAAACGCAAACCACCAGCCCTGAGCCCCAACTGACAGGAAACAGCCCTGCACAGGAGAACGCCTCCACACAAACCGCTTCAACAGAACCAGGAGAGACTCTGGTCAAACCTCCAGAGAAGATGGAGGCTTCACCCACCTGCATCTCAGGTGAGGACACTCCTCCTCCAACTGAACACCGCCCCGCTCCCACCTTTGTTAAACCCACGTCACCGCCTCCTCTCGTGCTTCCAGGTCAGCGAAACAAACCCGCTGATCCCGAGGACGATGAGGGCATCCATAGCAGCCACGAAGGAGGAAGTGACATCAGCGACAGTGCCTCTGAGGGCAGCGACGACTCCGGCCTCAACGGCAACAGCGCCGGGTCGGGGAAGATGGCTAATGACCCCGAGACGCCGACAGACGAGATCCCAACGCCAACGGAGCTCAAGGGTCACATGTGCATCTTCTGCGACCGCACCTTCCCTCTGGAGGTGGAGTACCGGCGCCACCTGAACCGCCATCTGGTCAACGTGTACTACATGGACAACACGGCCAAGGGACAGAAGTGAGGGCCTATATCCATGGCAACATGGACAACACGGCCAAGGGACAGAAGTGACGGCCTATATCCATGGCAACACAGAGTTGTGGTGCAGTTTGTCCACAAACTCATCAACTCACAAACAGTTTGACTTCCTGTTCTCTGACAGACCCACCTTCACCGGCGGGGGGGTCAGAACTCACAAGCACACACTGACTCACGTGCACACACTCAGGTGATGTGCTGTACAAAGTGATCCAGTTCTTCTCCCTCCATCAGATAAATGACTCCCAGCGATCGATCACAGATGGTGCTGACTCATCAGATCATGTGTCAGCAGCGTCGTTACTTTTCATTTCTAATGATCAAATTTAAAATGTTTGTGTTTGATGAATAGAGGACCAGGACAGGATGTGTGACCGGATCAGCTGATGTCATCGTCCTGCTAACAGACTGTTTGATATGAACATAATAAAGTCAGAATCACTTCCTCGTTGTTTAAAACCTGCTGTGTCCAAATATTAATTCCTCTGAAGCGTTGACTTGTAACATTCAGTGCCTTTGACAATCACTTTTTATGTACAAACTTTTAGCTCGAGTGTTTTTGATGGTTAGAGACGATCGAGTGTTTTACAGAAACATGTAGTGTGAATATTTGTTGACATTAACCTGCCGCCTCTGAGCTCTGATTGGTTCAACAGATCATTGTAAAACATGACATTTGAGTCCTTAATGTCACATTTAGAAGCACCTGGATGTTGTGTTGGTGCCTGAGGAGGAGCGTGAACACCTGACAGGGGATCCGCTCCGTCTGAAGACAAACTTGTTTTGTCTCCGTGTAAATCATTGTGTGCAATATCCCTTTAACAAAGAGGCCAAAGTGACGTGGAGCTCCTGCAGGGGGTACCGCACGTCTCTGATGTGTTTCTACTGACCACAGGACAGAAACCAACCAAACCAGAACCATGACATCATCACTGTACTTACAGTTACATCCTTCACTGCCTGCTTCTGTAACATGATACTGTACGTGTGTGTGTTGGTGTGTGTGTGTGCAGTGACACATTAAAGGTTTAACTGTCTTTTAGCTTTTTATTTCTATCAAGACTAAAACTAATTAATCTGTCACTTATTGTAACGACTCGTTCATTAATCAGTTTGTTCCAAAGACATTTAGTTAGTTTCACCGTGAGGAGCAAGAGGAAGAGGAGGAGGAGGAAGAAGAGGAACAACACGTCTGTTCATAAAGAAACATAAACTTGTATAAATCGTGTCTCATCTTCACTCTGCTCCTTTTTTAATAAACATTTTCAAACTTGATGGATTGTTTCTCTTCTCTTCACACAGTCGACACACGTGAGGATATAAACAGATTTAATGCAACAGAAAAATAAACAAACATACAAAAACATTTTAGTTCAGAAATGTTCCCGTCCACATGTCATCAGCATCACAGCAGCAACCAGGTTCTAACCAGAACTGACTTTCTCTAAGAATTATAATAAACAATAAAAGATGAAAGATGTAAACGTGTTGAGAACAAACCTCCAGCTGTCAGTGACATGTCAGTGTGTCACATCACTGCAGAGACACTTCACTTCATCAACATGTTGTGAGTCTATTTACATTCACACTGCTACTCAAGACTCTTATTGTGAAAGGTACCAACAGGAGGCGACAGGTGAGCCTGGTTCACACACCTGAGCCTTCATGTGTTATTGTACATTTGTTACCCTCGACTACAGTCTTTGACTTCCAGAACACGTGAACAGCAGCACGTCGTCAGCTCGAGTGGCGTCCCCGCTGGCTTGCTGCTTCCTGTCTGTGGGCGACTGAAGCAGACAGACAGTCAGTAGAGACAGGTGTTGACGTCACCATGGAGAGTAGCTCCTCCCACCTGTGTCACCTGTGTGCAGGTGTCACTCTTCACTTCTTCTTCTTCTTCTTCTTCTTCTTCACCTGCAGCCTCTCGGCTCCGTGGGCCGACAGTCCTGCGTCCAGCAGCCCAGCAGGTTTCAGCGTCTTGTAAGCGGCAGATTTTCTGATGCGTTCTCCTTTCAGAGAGACGACTTGAGGAAGCAGTGGCGGCGTCCTCACGCTGAACGCTGCCGCCGCCGGACCATGAACCCTCAACACCAGCTGCTCACCTGCAGCTGCTGTCACAGCCACCCAACCTGCACACACACACACACACACACAGTGATGTCTGTCTCTTCTTCTGTGGTGTTTTCTCTCTGACTATAATCTGATGTCACAGAATCTTAAAGTTCAGATAAAGTTCTGATGTCGTGTCTCAACTGAAGGAGAACATGTGACCTGATCCAAAGCTCCAGAACCAGGACCTTCATTTACATGTTGGATCAGTTCTGCACCATGAGCTCAACACATCATTTGATTATTGGCTATCTAATAAATGAGGATGTGTCGCTCGTGTGTTTACCTGCAGACGACAGTTTGATGTCAGCAGCAGCCTCCAGGTGACCTCGACCCTCCAGCCTGAACTCCTGAGGAACCAGCGCTGGAAAGTCCTTCATACGCTCCGACCCTCCTGCAGGAACCTGAAGGCAGCAGCACACAGGTGTGAGTGTGACTGAGAGGAGAGCATGTCACGCTGCGTGTCCTCAGCCTGGAGCTAACGAGCGTTCAAAGCAACGGTCCACAGTGGGCTCGACCCGTCTGCAGCTTGAACTGTGTGTGAGAAGAGTTAATGGTGTCGGGCCGGCTGAGGACTCGCAACGAGACGCCCTCAGTGTGTTTAAACAGCTGTGATCATGTGACTGTCTCACCCCCAGCAGGACGTGTCCCGCATGTTTCTCATAAACACTGTCGGCCTTCTCCAGACTGGTGATGTGAACTGGGAGACGACTGGAGGCCACCACCGAGAACCAGCAGGACTTCTCTCCCTGTGGACCAGATCAATGACAGCTCATCAATAATCAGTAGAAGTGACGCGTGTTGTGACTTTCATCAGAGGGTCTGTGTGTACGGTGGCCTGTGTGGGACATCTCAGACTGGACTGTCAGACTCACAGTGGATGCTAATGTTAGCATGAGACTAACAATCATGTTAAAACTGACTTCCTACCGTTTGTTCTCTGACCTCACTGTGTGATGCCAACAGCCCCGATGTTTTACAGACGGGCTCGATCAAAGAGAACAGTGACCCAACCAGAACTGCTCTGAACAGCTTCCTGATCAGTCGTCTGATTAATCTGTCGCTGGATGTCCGTGTTTACTTCAGACTGGCCAGGAGAACCGTCTGCTAAACGCTATCTTTGGGTTGAGGCACATGCACTCTGTACACAGACAGAACCATCAGTGTAGTCTGAGATGTTCTGTGTCCACGGACTGATAGAATCTGTTTACTTCAGCTGACAGTGTTCATGTGACGTGTCTCTGTGTCTGATCAAAGAACCAATCAATAACATTTATTACTGTCAGGATTATGACACGCTAACATATCAGCAGGCTAACACGAGTGTGGTACTGATCCAGCTGTAGGAGGACATGGACGGACTGGATCCCGATGATGACACAGAGGGGATGTAACATCCAGTGATCCACACACCGACTGGAGCTATGCTAACATGCTAACAGTTAGCTCACAGTACTCTGCTGACTCAAAGGAAACAGGAAGTCATCACCTGCAGGAAGTCGATCCTCGCCACAGCTCCCACAAACACAGTCGTTCCGGGCTTCAACACGAACGTCCGCGGGACGACGGCCTGAGACGGAACCACTGACATCACTTCCTGTTCTGTCAGCAGGCTCAGGATCTGACACGGAGACAGAGGGAGGGACAGCATGAGAGCCGGCAGCTGATTGGTCGTTGTACATGTACAGTTTATACAGAACACAGAAGAGACTCACATCGTTCTCCTTCATGATTCCAGGTGTGTCGAACAGCCAGTGAGCGTCCTTTAGCTCGTTGTAGGTGAACTCTTCAGACGACCTGCTGCGAGCTGACAGGGGCCACACAGAGGTCAAATGTCAGCAGGTGTTAACTGCGACGTTTGAATCGTCACAACAAAATATAAAAATCTGATTCAACATTAAGTCTGAGGACGTAAAACTGAAGAACTACAACTCCCAAGAATTTTCACTAACAAACAGCCAACTACAGAACTTTATATTCATATGGTGAACTTACAAATCTATAGTTTCTCCATAGTAACAGCAGCTAAGGCTCATGGGTAATGTAGTATAAAGAGACAGAAACTAATGGGACGGTTTCATCATCCAGGACAGTTTGTGTTCAGTCCCATTCAGAATCCCATTAAAGAAACGTTCAAAATAAGAAGAGGACAAACAGCTCTTACATCAACACCAATCACACTCATTTTAGTTCTTTCACCTGCAGCTGATGACATCACAGAGCATTCATCCAATCAGATGTCACTCCTCACCTTTTGTCATCTTGTGTCCATCTTCATTTTCTCCAAAAGCCAAACTGTCTGGATCAAACTCAATCTCATCAGGTCTGGAAGAGACGCGAGACCAGAAAGTTCTGCCGACACGACCTGAACAGGTGGACAAGTGGACATGATGACAGGTGGACAAGTGGACATGATGAGAGGTGGACAAGTGGACAGGTGAACTCCCCCCGTCTTACCCACTAAGTATCCCTGCTTGCTGAGGTGTTGGAGTCTGTCCAGCTCGTCCTGCGGCAGCTCGCTCTCCATCTGTCTCTCGGCTTCGTTCAGTCTCTCCTGTCGTCTGAACATCCTGTACGGAGTCGGGTTGATGATGGGAAACTTGAGCAGGTTCAGAGTCGTCCCTGAACTCACCACCGCAGGACAAACAGGCACACGGTCACATGATGATGAATCAGTTGTCTGTCAGTGGAAGTTTTGTTTCTAATAAATATTTGAATGATTATTGAACAATTAAATATTCAGTTTCCACACACATGGTTTTATAACAGACAGAGTTTCTTCAGTGTCAGCTGATTATATTCAGACGAGGACCCTGTGGACTCAGAAAATATTTCCCATCATGCTGTGGGAGCTCAAAGCAAACGGACATTAAATTGATAGAAATGTGAATGGATTCTGGTGTGCTCACCGGGCCACGGTGATATGGTGGCCTTGTGGATGAGGTCGGAGGCTTTGGACTTGCAGTAGTCAGACTCGAGCAGCGTGTTGAAGAGCGTTGACTTCCCGGCGTTGGCGCTGCCCACCAAGTACACGTCACCTTTGTACTTCCAGGACCGCTGCAGGCTGGAGATCAGGCCCTCGATGCCGTAGCCTGTCTTAGCGCTGATCAGGTGGATGTCGGTCACCTGATGTCCGAAGCCGGCATCGTGGCAGTACTGAGAGAGCTGCCGCTTGATTCGCTGCAGGTAGTTGGGGGCGTCTCCCGGCAACAGGTCGATCTTGTTGCCGAGGACGACGATGTGTTTGTTGGTGCCCACCAGTGCGGGCAGGTCGGGGACGATGGAGTCAGGGACGTCCAGCAGGTCGACGATGAGCAGCACCAAAGCCCCGAGGGGGCGGAGCTGCTGCACCACGGCCCGGTACTGGTCCGAGGACACCTGGAGGTTCAGGGCCTTGTGGTGGTGAGTGAGCAGGTGACACCGCTGGCAGGTAGCTCCACCCAGACGCTCCTCCTGCTGCAGCACCCTGAACTTCTCGCTGGGCAGGTACCCGGGCACGTCCACAGCGGTGCAGTGCAGGACGGCGCCGCAGCCGGCACAGCAGGTGTCACTCACCGGTTCATCCACGTCAGGGGTGCCGAAGACTTTGTGCTCACCTTTACTTGCCTTCTTCTTCTTCTTCTTCTTCGCTGCCACGATGCTCTCGTCCAGCGGGAAGTCGACATCATGGAACTGGATCAGAGAGTCTGGCTCTGCCTCCTGCTGGGCTACACCCCTCAACACCTGCAGCTGTCGCTCCAGAGACCTCAGCTGTCTCTGAGGAGGATCAGCAGGAGGTCCAGGAGGAGAGCTGAGGAGACCACCTGGAGGAGCAGCAGAGGAGGAGAAGTCTTCCTCCTGACGGTGGTCCTCCTCTGGATCTGAACACAGAAGAAGGAGAAGGAGAAGAAGAAGAATGATGATGATGATGATGATGATGAACATTTCTACACACTGCTGCTTTAACAGACTCAGGTGTTGTGGTGGACCTGTCTCATGGCAGACATTTTGAAAAGCACAGATGTTTCTAATAACGTTTCAAGATGGCTCCAGGTGTCCTGGTGACAGAAGATCACTGAGCAGATTTACTCAAGTACTGTACTTGTAGTTACTTTATACTTTACTCCACTACTTGTATCTGATACAACCTTCAGTTACTCTGCAGCTGCATCAGAGCACAGGAGAGATTAATAAAGTCACACTGATCATCACTACACGATCAATAATGAGCTGATCATCACGACATGATCAATAATCAGCTGAGCCAGAGTCAACATGCAGATCAATGTGTGTGATTTACTTTGACTTGTACTGAAGTAACTGAAGTACTAAAGTAACTGAGTATCACATACTTAAAGACTTTGACTGTTAAAGGTAACGCAACCATAAAGTAATGTAATCGATTACACCTGTACTCTTCCTGCTGTGAAAAGGGTCTATGTAAAAACTACTGAATGGACAGAACCAGACAGAACCTGCAGCTGGTCCAACATTTATTACATCATCAACATTATTATTATTATTATTATTATTATAAAGTGTCCCCAGTCTCACATGTCCTCAGTCTCATCTGTCCTCAGTCTCACATGTCCTCAGTCTCACCTGTACAGTCCACAAAGACAAACTGTTCCTCCAGGTTCGGGTCCACCGTGCAGGTCCGGACTCTGCTGCAGAGCTGCCGGGTCAAACGCCTTCTTGCCGCGGCCTCTGAGCTAGGCACTGACCCCGCAAAGCCCGCAGCGGGGACACGACCGGCAGGAAACCAAACGCCGCTCCGCAGCGCGCGGCGGACGCTCACCTGGAACACCTTCAACATGTCCAGCTCCTCCACACACACCTGGACACGCGCTCACCTTGGGGCTCGCGCACACGAGCCTCCACCGCTGCTCACGGACCACTTCCTGAACGGATGTGACGTCAAACTCGTCGTTTGTTCGTCTTCCGTTAAATAAACGAACATTACTTTATTTAGAAATTAAACCAAATATTCCTCACGCGGACATTTATAGAATCGATACAGGACTAATAAAAATCGATCAAATGAATCAACTCAGGATCAATAAGTAAAAGTTAAAACATTTAAACGTCGACAGGAGGTGTCACTCTGCAGCTGTTTCAGGAACCGAAAACACAGAATCGCTGTTTTATCTGATCTTTTTGTCTTTTTTATTTTCTTTTAAATGCAAATTAGACCATTTCATAAAGTTTTATTCTAATGTATTCCTCTGACACTATGAAGCTCTAAGTGGTGCTGTTTAATAAACATGTCTTGCCGTCAGTGCCGGCCCTGACCAATTAGGTGCCCTAGGCAAGATTTTAGCGGGCGTCCCTTTGCATCGCAGTCAATTTCAAAATCAATTTTCATACACTCACACAGAAACTGCATGTATGTATTCAAGTCTTTGCTTCTTTTAAGTAAAAAAATATCACACCAAATAAAAACTGAAGAAAGAAAACAGTGAACATGAAAACAAGTGACATCAAATTAATTAAAAATACAATATAAATAAGGTATTGCAAAAAATAATAAATAATGAAACCAGTGCAGACATAACACACTAACTATTGCACACAGTATTACAAAGAAAAATCAGAGTCCTCTTGATTTACCGCTATTTACAATGATTCCAACAGAGAGAGCTGTCTGCATGTTGATTGCATTAAAGGCCTCAACAACACCTCAACAAACTCACTCTACAGCTTTACTCTTCTTGACTTTATTGATGCAAAGTCATCTTTAATGACTGTTTTCCAACAATATGGTTGATGCTTATAATGTATCTGTGGACCCCCTTAAAGCCATGTTTCTTTCAGCTAAGGACTGAATTATTGCCACCAATCGAGAGACAACATCACACCACCTGTTTCTCTCAGCCTCAGCGAGTGCCATCTCTTGCTTATCTATTGTCCGCCCCGTTGCAAAACGGACCTCCAACTCCTTCCATGTTGCCATGTGGGTACTGTGCTCCTGGCTATCCTCATGAACCTTCAGCATTTTGCATTTTTCCAGTCCTTTAGTCCTTCCTTATCAAGTCTGTATTCTTTTGAAGAAAACATTTTTCAGCAGAAGCAGTGAAGCTATCATTCTTTTTTGAGTACATCAGCCAGCTTCTTCTGATATTTCCCCCATTCACTAAGACTCTGTTAAAAATGTCATGTTGACACTTTCTCCCATCTTTGTTTTTGGGAAATGTGTAACTGTTTTTTATTTGAAATGGTCTTCTGGCCATCTCTTCTAACTGACAAAGTAAGAAGAGAGTAAGTTCACAGTCAGCAGGGTCTATTGGTGCAGCCTTTAGTCCTGATGCTGTGTCACTCTGCTGTGCTGAGGTAGAGGACAGGAGCACCTGATGCTGTGTCACTGGGGTGGTTGTGAAATATTTTAAAAGTGCATCTGAAGAGAGAAGAGAAGTATATGTGACCACTGGATGTTACATTTTAATAAAAAAAAAAAACAGATGCTTGGTGTGTGCTATACATAAGACTAATAGGAATAATGAAAATACGATGAGATTCATTCAACTTTATCCTCATTGCAATGCAATTCAGTCTAACCAGAGTGCAAAACGCAGTAAAATGCAGTGAAAAAAATATATGTATATATATATCCTAGTTATTTACTGATTATTAAACAATACTACTATCGTCCGAAGTAAGCTAGCAAGTTAACACTCTCCTCCAACAATGGCAACTACGATGCATAATTTCAGTCACTTCATCACATTGACGTTACTGTACCTCTATCTTTTACATGTGTTTCTTCCTCTTCTTTCCTTATCTGGGCACCCTCCGTTATTTAATAGGCTTTGCTATGAAGTTATGTTGCTGTGGGCTTATATAATATTTCGAAATAATAGTAGTAATAGCACTGGTAAAAAAAAAAAAAAAGTTCTGTTTTTTTGTTGTTTTTTTCTCCCCCCCCCCGTTTGCGGCGCCCCCCGTGGTTGACGGCGCCCTTAGCAGTCGCCTAACCTATGCCCAGCTTGCCGTTTTGGTAGCCACGGTAACTTTGTTTAGTTGTTGTTAGTCTTTTGTCTATGGAGTGAGACCTCCTGTTGTCAGAGGATCTCTGGCTGCCAGATAACTTCCTGTGTCTGCGCTGGGTCACTTTCTGTCACTTCTCTCTCAACATGTTGAAGTTCAGGAGCTCCTCACTGAGATCAGCTGCTGCCCTGCTCACACCTGCCGCCCAGGTGAGTTTATTACCTCCAGCTGACCAAACACAAACAAACTGACCGAATACAATCAAACTAACCATCAACAAACATAAACTAACCACCAACAAATATAAACTGACTGCTAACAAATATAAACTGACTGCTAACAAACATAAACTAACCACCAACAAATATAAACTGACTGCTAACAAATATAAACGGACTGCTAACAAACAGAAACCACACACACACACACACACACACACACTGTGACAGTGACTCTTCAGTTTGCAGTCTGAGTTGAGAGATTTGAAGTTTGGACCGAGCTCACACAAAAGTTTAAAATTAACCAGCAGCAGAGAAAACAACCTTCAGATGTCAGGTCGCCTGCTGCTCTCTTTACATTAGGTCACTGTGTGAGATTGAACATGTCAGTGTCCAATGGTCCTGTGTCAGTGGTCCAGTGTCAGTATTCAGTGGTCCTGTGTCAGTGGTCCAGTGTCAGTGTCCAATGGTCATGTGTCAGTGGTCCAGTGTCAGTATCCAGTGGTCCTGTGTCAGTGGCCCAGTGTCAGTATTCAGTGGTCCTGTGTCAGTGTCCAATAGTCATGCGTCAGTGGTCCAGTGTCAGTATCCAGTGGTCCTGCGTCAGTGGTCCAGTGTCAGTTTCCAATGGTCCAGTGTCAGTTTCCGATGGTCCAGTGTAGGGCTGCACGATTATGGCCAAAATGATAATCACGATTATTTTTATCAATATTGAAATCACGATTATTAATCACGATTATTCATTATGTTAGGTAAAACATATCTTTTTATTGCACTTTCTTTTTAAAACAAACCGTATGTGAACAAGGCGCTTGAAACTTAAAATAATAATAAATCATAAATAATAAAATAAAATGTACCCAAGACAAAGGGCAAAAAATAAATATGCCATTGCAGAATGCAATCATAAAGTGCCTGGGTTGTATGGGTTGGCGCTGGACACGGACGGGGATTTAGTGAACCAGCGTTAGCTTTGGCCTTCATGCTTTCATCATATTTGGGTTTGTGGTGTTTTTTCAGGTGGTTGAATAAGTTAGTTGTGTTGCCCTGTGGCACAGACACAACTCTGAAAAGAGAAGGAGTTTAGGAAGTTAGAAGTAGAAGTGTTAGGGGCGGGACACCGCCGTGAAATGTCGTCCAGATAGAGACAGAGTGAGCGATTATTTCAGGGTTGAGCGTCATCGCTGGACGGAGCAATATCGCTCACGGCACGTCAGGACAGGCTGATTAAAAGTTAACACTCTAATCACTTTTCCTCGCTCGCTCGCTGTCGCATTGCTGTATGTCAGGACGGGGTGTCACACTGTTGAATATAATTTGAGGCTGCCGCTGCTGCAGGGTGCGCTCGCTTGCTTATTTAGGCAGCTTAATGAAGCCCTAACCTTTCGTTCGCCCCCTGGTGGTTGGCTGACTATTGGGTTGAGAAAGTGCTTGATTTGATATGCAACAGAGCCCGCTTTTTAAATGTTAATATCGCGACAATCATCTTAATTTAATCGTGGCAGCCAAAATCGTGATCGTGATTAAAATTCAATTAATTGTGCAGCCCTAGTCCAGTGTCAGTTGTCCAGTGGTCTTGTGTCGGTCCAGTGGTCCTGTGTCGGTCCAGTGATCCAGTGTCCAGTGGTCCAGTGTCAGTGATCCAGTGTCAGTGTCAGTGATCCAGTGTCAAGGTCCAGTGGTTCTGTGCCTGTCCAGTGTTCAGTGACAGCGAGCTAGTGTCAGTGTCCAGTGTCAGCGAGCCAGTGTCAGCGAGCCAGTGTCAGTGGTCCAGTGTCAGTTTTCAGTGATCCAGTGTCAGTGTTTAGCGTCTGTGTCAGTGTCTGCGTCAGTGCCCAAGTCCATGTCCAGTGTCCATGTCAGTGTCAGTGGTCTAGTGTCAGTGATCCAGTGTCCAGCAGTGAGCGTGATGTTGGCTGGCATGTGGTGTTTGGTGACATCAGTTCCAGGTCCAATGAGGTCTGTAGTCCTGCTTGCTGTCCAGATGGATGTCCAGGCTCTGAACCATGTGACTCTGCTCTCTTCCTTCCTCTCTGCAGCCTCGTGCGCGCCTCTCTACTGGTCCACAACAGGAACACCAAACCTTTTATGAGTTCCGCACCTACAGCATCCGTCCAGACCAGAATGCTGCCTTTCTTAAACTGACCAATGAGAAGATCCACCTTCGCACTGCCCACTCCGAGCTGATTGGGTACTGGAGCGTCGAGTATGGTGGCTTGAACAAGGTCTTCCATATATGGAAGTATGGTGAGGACACGCCTCTGGTTGGGGATCTTCTTCATCCTGAGGTTTGAAGTGTGTAACAGACCTCCTCCTCCCTCTCCTCCTCCCTCTCCTCCTCCTGCTCCTCCCCCTCTCCTCCTCCTCCTCAGACAGTTTCTCTCAGCGGGCAGGTGTTCGGGCCGCCCTGGCTCAGGACCCCTCCTGGATCTCAGACTACATCTCCAAGGCGATACCGATGTTGACATCTCAGGACAACGAGGTCACCTACCTGGTTCCCTGGAGTCGCCTGCAGAGACCACCACAGGAGGGCGGTAAGACCCGCCCCCACACTGGAAACACTACGTGACTGCTTTAAATGACATCACGTGTGTAACGCTATGTGTGTTTCAGGTGTGTATGAGCTGGTTTCCTTCATGATGCGTCCCGGTGGTCCGGCAGTGTGGGGCAACGCCTTCCAGGCTGCCGTCACCGCCCATGATGCACCTGGGTACGGCAAGCTGGTGGGAGCATTCCACAACGAGTTCGGTCCGCTGAACAGAGGTACACTGTAAAAACACTGTGTGTGTGTGTGTGTGTGTGTAGGTGTGTGTGTTGATGATGTCACTGTGTCTCTGGTAGTTCACGCCCTCTGGTGGTTCGAGAGCGCTGATCAGAGAGCTGAGGTTCGACACAAAGCTCACACTGACGCCAGAGTGGTTGCTGCAGGTGAGGCTCCACCCACAAGTCACTGATGACATCACACACTATGACAGCATGTGACATCATACAGGATTAATTTGTTTGACACATGATGATGATGAGCAGCAGGTCTCAGTAATAAAATCAATCAGCACTAACAGATCCGTCTCTGTCTCAGTCAGAACCAGCGTCGTCCATCTGGACTCTCAGGAGAGTAAACTCATGTTTCCCTGTCCCTTCTCTCCGCTGAAGTAGCCGCCTGTCCTCACACCTGTGTCTCCACGGCAACAGAGACAAACACTGTAACACAACTCATCTTTACCTTGAGGGCTGCTACCTGAAGTACCGCCCCTTTCCCTGGGTGAACCAATCACAGACCAACACGAACCCTTCCATGTTCCTGCTTTAAAGCTTCAGCTTGTGTGTTTTACATTAAATCATTAAAACATTTACATTTAAACATTTACATGAACTGTTCTCAGAGCTGCTGTTCGTCACTACAGACAGCAGAGTTCAGACAGTTTATCTGCAGTTTACTGACATAAAGTCACATCATTAAAAACCTGAACAGATCAAGTGGTTGTCTCTTTATTGAACAGCGTGTGTGTTTGTGTGTGTGTGTGTGTGCTCTTGTTTTCATGACAAATCAGGACATTTTTATGATAACACACCTACACTGAGGCCACTTGGAAAAATGAGGACATTTTTGACGCCCTCATTTTTCTGATTTCTCTACAGTGTTCTAGACCCCCCCAACATGCTCCCAGACCAAAAATCTCCAATGTCCTGAAACATCACAATTTTAGGAAATTAAGTGTGTAAATGTGTTTAGCATTTTTGCTCATCTTCGATTACGCCAACTAGTGGCCAGTTTTGGAACTTAACACACTTTTAACACACTTTCAGTGACGTCAATCTGCCGGTCCTCATATGTCACTTTGTTCAGACACACTTGAAGCATTACTGCAGTATACATATTCCATACAATTAGAGTCAAATAACAATAATAATAATAATAATTCTCATCAACATCTGGGTCTTAGGTGCAATAAGTAATCTCACCAACAGTAGCCTAAGGCAGGTTAAGTGGGTGCAATGTATTGTGCAAGAACAACACTATTTACAGCACTGGCAATAATCATATATTGCAATATTTATTAGAATTATTACATTTTGAATCATTGTAATCGATACTCTTCAACTCTGTAGTAAACAAGTGTTACGCACAGTAAGCAGTAGGGTTGCAAAGGGGTGGAAAATTTCCATGGGAAGTTAAGCTGGGGAATTTTGGAATATTCCAAGTTGGAAACTTGCCATGGGAATTAATGGGAAATTTGGGGTAATTCATGCAAACTGTGTCATATGCAAGCATAAATATAAACATTTTCTTTTGTCATCAGCAAAGATGCTTGCAATTGTTCACAGCCTTTCCTTCTGCATTGGCTGGGGTAAAATGTATCCACATTGTTCTGTAGAATAAGATGAGAGAAACGTTTGTAAAAAATGCTAATGCAATGCTATGCACAGATATATAAATAGTTAGCTAAACAACTGGAATAGTCTTTAAAAATATGCTGGATAAATGAATAGAAAGGCTAGATGAATAGATGAACACTCCTCAATCAGCATGCTGAATCAAACTTTAACCTACATTCTTGTATAAAAAATGGCCAGCTGAAGCAAGAAGAAACACATCACAGTTGAGCTAGCTAGCACCATGATAGCTAGGCTCTTAAATTGTCAATGAAATGATGTTAGCTAGCTTACATTAGCATATCTGATTTACTTTTATTTGCTTGGTAAACTTGCATGCAGTAATGTGGCTTCAATAGTCCTGCTGTAGTGTTCAGGATTCTAGAAATAAGCTGTGCATGTGATTGAGGAATGCACAGAGCAGGGTAGTAATTTAACTGAATTTGTATTAAATCTCGTAGTTTTAACCAAGATATTTTTTTTAACTACACTTAAATTCCCTGTTAAAGGCTAACCAGCAATTTTGCAAATTTGCCATTATTCCTGATAATTCCTATAAATTCCCATATGTTCCCATTGATTCCCATGGAAAGTTTCCAACTTTGAAAATTCAAGGAATTTTGCAACCCTAATAAGCAGCACCATAAATTCTCACAGTGAACAACAATATTCTATACTCTCATTCAGTAGTTAGTGCTCAGCTCTGTACAGTAAACATCTCAGTGTTTTGTATAGTAACCAGTCTTAAGCAGAAAAAGCACCACTCAAATTCTCACAGTGCAATTGAGAACAATAACAACAACATTCTTTATTCTTAATAAGAGTCTAGGATATTGTTGTTTTTGTTCTCAATTTCACGGTGAGAATGTATAAGCTGAATACGCTGACCATGCTGAGTGCAAGGGAAGGTCTTCAAGATTTGTTGTGCAGGGCCAGCAGCTCTTGTTTGAGAAATGTCTGGAAATATAAAAAGTTTCAAAATGAGTCTGTGGAAGTTAATCCTCATGATCAATGTTGAAATTCAAAAATCAAAAATGTGTTTTTCCTCTTGTTCCCACAACTGTATGTTTGAGCTTGTGTATGTATGTAAACAGTCTTCAAGGGTCAAAATCTACACATCATTCTGCACAGTACTTCTGTTTCTTGATTTTGAATGTGTTTACATGTACATGTATTTACATTACTTTGCAGTATTTTGTAATTGTATTTGACAGGGCCAATCAAGTTTAACCTGTGTGAGCACATGCTTTCTGCCTTAACCAGTGCAGTGGACTGTCCTTCATGGTAAACATAGATTTTCTGGACTGCAACAACTATATAAAATGTATCTTACTTTTTAGAATGTGGCGTTTGAATGCCATAGGAGAAGGCTAAGGATATAAACAACTGATACATGCTTATTTGTTCATGGTCATTTACTGGCAAGTGAGGTACGTACTAGTAGTTCTGTTCAGTAAAGATATCTAAAGTGCTAATTTACCCTCAATATATTGTTCATGTACATGTTACGATGATTAATTAATCTAGTTAATATTAGTTTGATGTTAGTGGAACTCTCTGTTGTCGTCCACGTGGAACCAAAGTACTGACAGAGGATTTCATATTTTGCATCAAAGTAATGATGCTTTCTGATTGTATGTTGCAATTGAAAGCTGACTGAACATGGCCACCAGTGAACAAGTAGGCTAAGTAACAGCCCACAACTGCAGCAACCACAAATGGAGTGCATCATCCACTGCTCTGATGATAGAGATAAGCTGGTTTCACCTCAAAGTGTTGACTCCTGGCCAGGAGTCTGAAGCTGAGTTGTCAACGTGAACTTCCACAGCAATTTACATTGCTGTTTACTGCCAAATATCCCACTTTTCATGCAGTGTGGAGAACTCTGCTCAGGGCAGCTCGGATACAAAATCATGCTCGAGTTTTGGAAGTGACAGAAGACATTCCTGAGGGACAGATTCCAGCAATCTATTAACACAGAAAGTGCTGCAGTATCTTCTCTATGAAGAAAGTTCATTGGTTGGAAAAGAAAAGCAAAGTGATGATGAGAAAGAATATAACGGTAGGAGAACACTGGGAGCAGAGCACCACAATCGGTTTATGAGATTGGCAAATCATTGCATCCTGTTTTTATTTACATTTTACACAGCGTCCCAACTGGACTGGAATTGGGGTTGTACAAGAACAATATATTTAAAGTAAAGTTAGCACTTTAGATATCTTAACTGAACAGAAATACAGAACCACTAGTAGTCAACCACGCCTGCCAATAAATGACCATGAGCAAACAAGCATGTACCAGTTGTTTATATCCTTAGCATTTTCCTATTGCATTCAAATGTTTACATTCTAAAAAGTAAGATACATTTTATATAATTATTGCAGTCCAGAAAATATGTTTACTATGAAGGACAGTCCACTGGTTGAGGCAGGAAGCATGTGCTCACACAGATTGTACTTGATTACAGACATCCTGTGAGTAGTGTGGCCTTACAAAATCCCTTTGAGTGTGTCAAAGTGTATTGCTCTTCAGCCTTGTCAAATACATTTATAAAATACTCCAAAGTAATGTAAATATAGTATTTTTGTTTTGTGTCTGTGATGCTCCCTGATGCCACAGGGATAAAAGAAAGTATATCATTTAGGCAAAAATTGTGAAAATGAAATTAAGAATTTTGACAAGATAATTTACCCTTTCAAAGTAGAGTATTTTATTCAATCTCATAACATGTCTGGAGGGGATCTTTAAGCATTGACAACTTTGAAATAAGATACTGAGGTGGTCAAGCTTAACTTGTTGTCACCCAAAATGTTCTAAGAGACAACAACATTCCAGCAGGCAAGCAATATAAAAGAGCAATTCACATATTGCTATATGGTGGGTTAGTAACATTTGAAGTTAATTAGTATTTTACCTTAGGAACCTTTAGGTACAGCAAAAGTAGGTTGAACTGGGAGGTTCCTGCCACTGCTGCTGTCATCCAGTTCAATATGGTCATCATCAGGGTCAGTCTCTCCTCCCTTTGTGTACCTATAAGTATTGATTGACATAGCCAACACTTCATTAATTATATTTTAAATTAAAATTTCCTTATACTTTTTACAATATAGCCTTGTGTAAAGTGCAGATGTTTAAAAACTATTAAAAACCACACAGTACACAATGCCAGCTTCATTTAGTAATTAATTTAGTCATTAAAAGTGGGTTATTAAGTTACTTACTTACTTAAGTTACCGTTTTACTGAATTTTACCTGGTGATATATAAATTAGATGAGTAAATTCAGGTGACGTCCTCATATTGTCTGACCCAACGACTGTAGAGTGTGTGTTACATGTCCTCATATTGTTGGGTAGCAGATGCTGTACAGTGTTAGCAGTTTCTCTAGAGTTTGGCATAATGAGCCCAGATCCTCCTGTGAATTATGTTCACTGAAACAAGTATGATCATTTGTTTATTGATAAGTCAGGATTTATAGTACAGAATATGTCTGACACTGTATTGTTGTGTTTTGTTGCAGACACCAAGTGTTCAGATCCTGACTCTACCTTCTGCAGACCAAGAAGTGAGTGAGAGATCCACTTCATCCTTCCAACAGGTAATTACACATTAATTTATTCTATTTGGAATTAAGTATATGTCTCAGTTGGCTCCAGTGCATACATGAAATGCCCTTTCACTGTATTAAAACAATCAGTTTGCGTGAAATGTTCACAATATCAATGTTAGCATTACTTGTTTGTTAATAGCTTAGCAGAAAGAAATTGGCTAGACCATTTGTTAGCTGTAACTTCCCCTTAAAGCATCAAATTGATCATTATTCTCACTAAATTCTATATGTTTAGTCCTTTCTGCTATTGTTTTTGTCCATTTAACATCTGCTGGGCAGTGTTTCACCATTACCTCCCACAGCAGCACACATATATCTTGCAGACATAGTACGGGGAGTTCATCAGAAATGCTCCCCATACTGTGTCTATAACTCCAAGCCAGATGTGTGCTATCTGGTGTGTGTGTGTGTGTGTGTGTGTGTGTGTGTGTGTGACAGCATGAGGATTGGAGGTTCTAGTTTGCTTTGATTCTTTGCATCAAAGGCAAATAGAACCTCCAATCATCACGGCAACATAAAGCAACATAAGCAGGTCTATATAAGCTGTAGAGAAACATTTGCTCAGTCCGACTCTTCAACTACTTCAAACGTGGGAAAGAAAAGCAAAGAAAAGGTTCAAGAGAGAGACGTGTGATACAGACGATATCTGTTCATCCAAGACAACAGCATTTCTCTGAGAGAAAATACCGAAGAAAATGGACTTCTCTAGCGAGCACCCAAAAGACGTGTCGGCAGAGACTTCTTCAAGAGCTAGAAGCGACAAAGGAGCAACTGAAAAAGCAGAAAACCCTGAAAGAAATGTACATCAACAGGGGAAAAGAAACAACCAGAGAGCTAGAGCGGCTGAGAAAGTACAGCGATGATGTAACTCTCAGCAACGCCAAGATAGCTACTCAGGTGAGAGATAACACCAGGCAGAAGAAGAAGAAGGACCTTCATAAAGATTATGAAGAGCTCCAAGTGGCCCATTTAATCAATGAGGAGAAGTTTCAAACTGGCCTCCAGGCGGAGAAGGACAAGAACAAGCTTCTTCAAAAAGAACTGGATCAGATCAGTCTCTCCCACAATGAGATCAGACTCAGGTATGAAACTGATGTCATTAAGGTCAGACAGCAGGTTGACACCCTTCAGCATGATCTTGTGAAGGAAATGCAGCAGAAGACAACTGTTAAAAAACAGTATGCAGAGCTGCAAATGGCACATGTACTCAGCCAGGACAACTTCACAGCCAAGCTCCAGGTGGAGGAGCAGAAGAACAAGCTTCTTCAAAAAGAACTGGATCAGATCAGTGTCTCCCACAATGAGATCAGACTCAGGTATGAAACTGATGTCATTAAAGTCAGACAGCAGGTTGACACCCTTCAGCATGATCTTGTGAAGGAAATGCAGCAGAAGACAACTGTTAAAAAACAGTATGCAGAGCTGCAAATGGCACATGTTCTCGGCCAGGACAACTTCACAGCCAAGCTCCAGGTGGAGGAGCAGAAGAACAAGCTTCTCCACGAAGAACTGGACAAGATCAGCCAAAGGTATAGAGCTGATGTCAACACTGTCAGACAGCATGCTGAGACTCTTCGACACCAGCTTCAGAAGGAAGTCCAGCAAAGAAAACCTCCTTCAACAAGAACATGAGGAGCTGAAAAAGGCCCAAACATCCAGCCATGAGAAGTTGACTGCTGAGCTCCAAGTGGAGAAGCAGAAGAACAACCTTCTCCAAGAAAAACTGGACAAGATAAGCGCTTCACAACAAGAGACCAGCCAAAGGTATGAAACTGAAGTCATCACTGTGAGACAGCAGGCTGATACTCTGCAGCAGGAGCTTGAGACGGAAGTCAAGTCTCACTCCGACACAGTGTTGAAAGGCTTGCAATGATTACCAACTTGAGGGCTGAACAGGACGACCTCCGTCACAGGATGCCCAAGGAAATCAACAAACTGCAGCAAAACACCTTGGAGAAGGAGGGATGTTATGAGAGACATCTGGAGGAGCTGAAAACTCCGCTTGACCTTCAGATCTCTCTCAACCTTGAGCTCTCCACAGAGCTTAAGGCCTTGAAAGACACTGAAGTCCCTGAGGCGAAGCCGTGCGATCAACAGGATTCCATCCCTACTCCACCGGCCCCTGAACTTCTGGAGGTGACTCAATTTCCTGAGGAGAAGCCGTGCGAGCAGCTGTCCATTGCTACTGCACCGGCCCCCGAACTTCTGGAGGTGACCCAAGTCTCTGAGGAGACTCTCCCAGGCAAAAGAAAAAAGAGTATCTGGAAAAGAGCCCGTCACTTTCTGGGACTGAGGAAACCAAAGAAGTGGAAGAAATAAGATGGCTTCAACAACTCAAGCTGTCACATTCACCATCAAACATCAACACCAAGGAGTAGTAGATACCACATGTCATCTGTGGTCGGGCATGGAGGAGGGGGGGCAGTGTTTCACCATTACCTCCCACAGCAGCACATACATATCTTGCAGACAAAGTATTGGGAGTTCATCAGAAATGCTCCCCATACTGTGTCTATGACTCCAAGCCAGGTGTGCTATCTGGTGTGTGTGTGACAGCATGATGATTGGAGGTTCTAGTTTGCTTTGATTCTTTGCATCAAAGGCAAATAGAACCTCCAATCATCACGGCAACATAAAGCAACATAAGCAGGTCTATATAAGCTGTAGAGAAACATTTGCTCAGTCCGACTCTTCAACTACTTCAAACGTGGGAAAGAAAAGCAAAGAAAAGGTTCAAGAGAGAGACGTGTGATACAGACGATATCTGTTCATCCAAGACAACAGCAGACCTGCCAACCTGTACGCATTTTGCGTAGCACGTGCGCACATCTAAATACGCTGGTACGACTCGCCCCTCTAAACTACGCAAAAAGCTGCGGACATGTGAGTTCTGTGGCAAATGTGCACGTGCGGTACTCATGTCTGACAACACGATGCAGCAGCGTGGTGAAGCAGTTTCAGCCAATCATTGTAGAAAAGCGGAGAATAACGAGTCTACCGAACCTATAGCGTAACATCCCCGCCCCCCTCCTCCCTGCCTCCTCCTGCCCTCTGCCTCCCTCTCCGTCCTCCGTTCCCCACTCGCTGCAGTTGGCGCTTAAAAAGGTAAACTGTGTGTGTGTGTGTGTGTGTGTGTGTGTGTGTGTCAGCGAACCTGCCAGCTTTTGGTAAATGTGAACCGTTACGCGTAACGTTACTTTCACTGTGGAAACATTCGAGCCGAAGTCTAAGTGAAAAAAAAAAAAAAAAAAAAGATTTGCGAGGTTTTTTTTTCTTAGCAAATCTATCGATCATGTTCCCCTAATGACCCCAATGCATCGTCAAAGAAAAAAGAAAGAAGAGGCAGCGGTGCATCTGTGTGTGTGTGTGTGTGTGTGTGTGTGTGTGTATTTTAGCCTTTATATATATCCACTGCAGATAGAGTAGGCCTGTATATAAGGAGGAATGTGATTTTTTATACAATTTAAACATGTAGCCAACAAATCGTTTGTAGATGAGGGAGACGAAGACAGGGAGGGACAGGGCAGCAGACCTGCCAAAAATTAGAGGGTCCATGTCCATAATATAGTTACCTTGGTTTGTTAACAGCATTTTCATGTTTTGAAAGTGTTTCTGTGTTCCATTGAAAGGCTGTCATGATAAGGACATAGCATTTTTTGGTTTTCTGTTGATGAGTGCAAAATGTCTATATTTTCTTTTTCTTCATTTTTTATAACCAATTTCCGGCCAGTGAATGGGGAAATTACTGCGTGCAAAGCAATGGAGTTGCAAAAGTCTGCGAAAAAAAGCCGCACAACACAAGTGGTACTCAAAATATTTTGACAAGGTTGGCAGGTCTGCAACAGCATTTCTCTGAGAGTAAATACCGAAGAAAATGGACTTCTCTAGCGAGCACCCAAAAGACATGTCTCGGCAGAGACTTCTCCAAGAGCTAGAAGCGACAAAGGAGCAACTGAAAAAGCAGAAAACCCTGAAAGAAATGTACATCAACAGGGGAAAAGAAACAACCAGAGAGCTAGAGCGGCTGAGAAAGTACAGCGATGATGTAACTCTCAGTCAGGGACATGCACATGATTATAGAGGGGCAGGGGCTCAAAGTCAGAAAAGGGCAGTATGTGCGTGCACACAGCGTGCGCCAATTTTTTTTTTTCAGGCCTTAATCTAAAATTAATAAACAAAGTACTTATAGAAAGCCAACTTCTTAGCTGTGTATCCTGTGTAGCTGTGAGTGATATGCAAATGCCATTTCTTTTGTGTCAACAAATTATTGTCAACATGAGTTTATTCACATTATCATAATACTGAGGTTTGGAAGACATGCAATTCAGCTGCAATCCCTAAAAGCAACAAAACACTGGTTTATTATTAGGCTATTTATTGTTGAAGATAAGACTTTAACATTGAACACTGAACAGTGAAACATTGAACATTGAAAAAAATACAAAAATAAATAATGGAAAGAACTTAAATGTGAAAATCAGTGTCCCTCCTTCCTCCCTTGCAGCAGGTTGCACATTAACACAGCTTTCATAACAAAAAGAAAATCATGGGAGGGCAAGTGCAAACTAGAAATACAGGCTACACATCTAAAAATCTGACAAAACCAAGACATAACTTCTGTGACTGCTACTGTGAATGTTAGCAGGAACAGCAATGTTTACAACAGCAAAGTCACAACAAACTCAATATCTGGAAGAAGTGTAAGATTTGTGGCAAGATAAACAGCCTACACAGACAGCTGTCATATTAGATTATTCTTAACTCTCATTAACAAGCAGTTAGCTTAACAAGCACAAATGGGTGCTTTTCTGAAATATGACTCATATTTAAGCACGTTGAATAAGTGGAAGGCGACTTGTTAGCCCCCACAAGGAAGTTATGTTAATGGATTTATAACTCACAAAGGTTCAAGTTGTTCCACTGTCACGTCTCATCTATGTGCGTGGTGGAGTTCTCGATGAGGCAGCGGCTTCATTCTCTCTCTCTCTCGCTCTCAAATTCAAATTCAAATTCAAATTCAACGGGGCTTTATTGGCATGAAAGTTTAACAACAATGTTGCCAAAGCATCTGTCCAAACACTCGGACAGAACATAACAACATAAACACAACACCAAGATTGATTTACATTAATTATATATACAGTATATACAGTGTGTGTGTGTGTCGTGGTCACAGTCATGTCTTTTATCTAGTAACATATACATTTAGATATTGTCATTTCCTGTTTTATTTTGAAGTTTTACCTTCATGTGTTTTCATTTCCTCCTGTTGTGTGATTTCCCGCCCTTTTTCTGTGTCCAGCCTTCCAGTCTCTCCTCGTGTCTCCTGCTGGTTTTAATACTTTGTATTTTTGGACTTTGCTCTTCTTGGTTTTTGGTTTATATCATTTCTGGATTTTTGCTTTTTGATCAAAGCTTTTTGTTCTTGTTCCCATCTGTTTCTGATCTACATTTGAACATGTTAATTCTTCCTGTATCAGTCGACTCAGTTGTTAAACTGATCAAACATGAATCAGATAAAAACACAATGATCAGAAACTCTTAATGAGCTGAACAAATCAAGATCAAATCCATGGAGGACGGCAGCAGGAAGCTGCTCGGAGCTGCAGATAATATTTGATCATTAACGAGCGGAGAGTCAGATTCTGTGGTGATGGTTCACTGACACAAAGCTTTAACTCCAGTCAAAGTACTAATACAGACAAATACTCTGTTCAAATATTACTCAAGTAAAAATAAAGTACTATCAAAAGTACTCATGAAGCAGAAGATTTTCAGTCTTTATAATAAATTTATTATCAGACTTTGATTCCTGATGAATGATGACTGAGATTCATCAACAACATTTAATAAACTGATCGTGTGTGTGTGTGTGTGTGTACAGACGAGGCAGAGTCGGTCGATTTGTTTCATTTATTGATCATTGATCAGGTAACAGCTCTTCTTTCTGGTCCATCAGCTTTCTGTCACATTAAATAAAGGATCAGACTTGAAGCTTCAGTCGTCTGGAGGATTCAGTGCAAAGACAAACTGACGCTGTGAACACGTAAAGTGCTGAAGCTCCTTCAGTCTGATCAGCAGTGTGAAGGAGAGACGATCGATCAATCGATCGATCGATCGATCGATGGATCGATGGAACTGTTCAATACTGTAGTGTGCTGTCAGGAGCTGATGAGGTATTTCACTGCTTCACACTCAAACACAAAACAAATCTGCTCTTTTATCACCTTTTCTTAAAAAAACTATAAAATCAATCAACTGTTCTTCTGCTTGCAGCACGGAGCACTCTGATTGGCTGTTAACTCTACAGGAAACAGTGATGCTGTTTCAGCTACACATATAAATAAAAACTCTGACACGAAGAATAAAAACGGAATCAAACGTTTTTTTAAAAATCGATGTTTGCAGTCGAGCCGCCGGCTGTTTGAGACGATCAGGACAAACAGACTGAAGGAAGACGGCGTCAGTCAGGTTTCTTTAACACTCGGTCTGGGCGGCGGCGGCGAGCAGCGAGCGGCTCGCCGCCGCCGCAGGAAATCATTTGCATTGACTGGCATGAGGCAGCAGGTGACTCCGCCCACAGTATTTAGATCAGTATGACATCACAGCAGGTGAGGAGGGGCGTCTCCTCCACTGCAGGTCAAGTCCAGGCTGAAGCTCCAGCCTCAAACAGATCACGTGATCACGTGATCACATGACACTCTCCCTCACAGACCCCTCCCCCTCCGCCGCTCCTCTCGAGCTCAGCGTGGGGACATTGATGGCGACGTCTCTCCGTCTCACCGAGTTGTCTTTGGAGTGATAGTCGTCACTCTGGTCCTTCGCAAAGTTCACAAACACCTGAAGCAAGAAAAGCAAGGTGAGACAGGAGACGGGTGAGACACGAGACAGACAGGAGACAGGTGACAGGTGTGTGACAGGTGGGTGTACCTGGTCAGGTGTGTGCTAGTGTGTGTCAGGTGTGTGTACCTGGTCCAGAGTGGTCTGGGTGACGGAGTAGTCTTCGATCCTGAGCGTGTGTTTGTTTTTGGCGAGGATGGAGAAGATGTGAGCGAGGGAGGTGAGCGATGAGGGCAGCTGGTACTGCAGCATGTTCCTGTGCTTCTCCTTCAGCGTGCTGCCGCTCAGCTCGCTCTCGATGAACTTCATGACGGGCAGCAGGTCGGGGTTGTGTCCCGCCACCCGCAAGATGATGGTGTACCCATCACCAAACCTAATGCAAAAAAACATCGATTTAAGGAGGTGCTTCACAGCCACATCACATGTATGAAGAGTATTTATCCTCTCAGATCAATAATTCAAACTAATATTCGATTTTTTTTGCTGAAACGGCTCAAAGTCGCTCTGAGTGACGTGTCACACTGTAGCGCCCCCCAGTGGTTACAGTATGTCACTGTTACCTGTTCTTCAGGTGCTGGACGCTGCCGAGACATCTGAACCTGCCGTTCACCATGATGGCCATCCTGGTGCACAGAGCCTCACACTCCTCCATACTACACACACACACACACACACACACACACAGTTAATATACACAAAGTCAACTCAAGACTTAAACTGATGACAGAGAGTCTCACCTGTGTGAGGTGAGGACAGAGTCCCACCTGTGTGAGGTGAGGACAGAGTCCCACCTGTGTGAGGTGAGGACAGAGAGTCTCACCTGTGTGAGGAGAGGACAGAGTCCCACCTGTGTGAGGAGAGGACAGAGTCCCACCTGTGTGAGGTGAGGACAGAGAGTCTCACCTGTGTGAGGAGAGGACAGAGTCCCACCTGTGTGAGGTGAGGACAGAGTCCCACCTGTGTGAGGAGAGGACAGAGAGTCTCACCTGTGTGAGGAGAGGACAGAGTCCCACCTGTGTGAGGAGAGGACAGAGTCTCACCTGTGTGAGGTGAGGACGACGGAGCGTCCCTCCTTAATGACGCTGTGGATGCAGTTCCAGAGGGCGCGGCGAGCTTTGGGGTCCATGCCGGTCGTGGGCTCGTCCTGTAACGAGGAGGACAGCCAGGTTGAGGTTGGCC
This sequence comes from Pagrus pagrus, assembly GCF_965226575.1. NCBI lineage: Eukaryota > Metazoa > Chordata > Actinopteri > Spariformes > Sparidae > Pagrus > Pagrus pagrus. The sequence goes on along the minus strand of NC_140189.1, from coordinate 8,204,189 downwards.
CACAGGTGGAGCAGGAAGCAGAGGGTGAAGGTGAGAAGGAGGAGGAGAGGCATCACTCTTCTTCTTCTGTGGTTTATGTCTCTGACCTGCTCTGTCTTTCTTCTTCTCTCCTCAGTAAATAGCAGCAGCTCCTTTTAATCCTGTGTTATATAACCCCCCCAACCTGACCTCCACCCCCCCGCCTCCAAATCCTGCTGTTAACACCTCAGCTGCTCTCTGATTGGCTGACAGAGCTCTGATGCTGTTGTGTAACTTTGCTTCAAAACACAGCTGCACTGTAAAACACTTGTGACTGTAAATATGTTGTCAAAAAAACTACAAGTCACATGACCTCTGACACTGATGGAGGACAGGAAGTCAGACATGTTGATGAGGTGATTACAGTGCAGTGTGTTCACACCTGTTTCTACACAAACAAAGAACTTCATGTTCAAACAGCTGCTAAATGTTGGCAGGTAAGACTTTAGCACTTTAGACACAGAAGCAGACAGGCTGGTACAGCCATGCTGCCACAAACTGACACTTTTTACAAGGAGACAAACAACTTCAGGTTTTCATTTGATGCTGAATTTACAAGAAGGAGACAATGACTTAGAATCTGTCAGAGACAGAGTTTCACAACGGTTATAAAGTTTGTTTTAACTCAACAACTCTTAAAATCACTACATTTGTTAATGGGGTCTGGTGATAGAAACAGACTGTGTTCACAGACATCTGCTGCTAACACTGACAGGCTACTAGCTCTGTGTGTGTGTGTTACCAGGAAGACGACAGGTGGTGCTCCGATTAGAGACATGGCCGTGGACAGCTTCCTCATGTTTCCTCCGCTGTAACTTCCTGCTGCTTTGTCAGCGTACTTCACCAGGCCCAGCTTCCTGACGCCCCACTCTGCCACCTGCCAATCAAACATCAGCACCATCACTGGATCGTTCTCTTCTTCTGTGGTTCCTGTGTGACCTGTGCAGTGTACAGTTTGTAGTGGTGTGTGTGTTTTCAGACTCACGTCACACACTTCCTTCTCAGGGACTCCTCTGAGGACGGCGTACAGCTCCAGGTGTTCTCTACCTGTCAGCAGCTCGTTGATGGAGTCAAACTGAGGACAGTAACCCATGTTCTGATGGACCTGATCGATCTCCCTCAGGATGCTGCGCACGCACACACACACACACACACACACACACACACACACACACACACACAGGATGATGATATATGGAGGAGGGGCAGAAGGCCCTGCAGGGTCCCTGAGCCACAGGTTGAGAACCTCCTGCAGCTCTCAGATTAAATAATGAAGCAACACTTTCTGTTAATTAATGAGCTTAACGAGGAACAGAGTAGAGCTGCTGAGCTCAGATTAGAAACACGGTCAGGCTCATTGTTTACACTCAACAACACATTAACGACAATCAATATCAGACAGATGATTCGTTACTCTGATCATAAAACACATCGAAGAGGTTCACTGTGAATCATCAGCAGATCAATAATTCATATGATGACACATTCACAGATCTGTGTACGCTGGAGATGACTACAAGAACATTTACACCATTAAATATACAGTTGCAATCAAAATTAATCAACCCCGACTGCAAATTAGGTTTATTGGCAAAATGTACAAACTAGCAGCTGTTTGCAATAAACAAATCAAACAAGAACAATTTAAATAGCTCCAGTTTTGTTTCATCGCTCCACAGAACAGAATCCCAAAACCTCTTTGGCTTATTTATATAGTTTTGAGCAAATTGGAGACGACTTTTCTTGTGCTTTTGGGTCAGTAGTGGTGTACATCTTGGAGTTCGGGCATGGAGCCCTTCAGCGTTTAGTATGCGCCTTACTGTGGAAACTGAAACCTCAGTGCCTGTTGCCACCAAATCTTGCTGCAGGTCTTTTGCAGTCAGTCGAGGGTTTTTGACCACCTGCCTCCTCAGGACTCTGGTGGCAGCTGTTGATAGCTTCCTCTTTCTGCCACGTCCAGGTTGTGTAGCCACTGTTCCGTTAACTTTAAACTTGGCAACTATGCTTCAAACTGTATCTCTAGGAACATTCAGTGCCTTAACTATCTTTTTGTATCCTTTTCCTTGTTTGTGCAAGGCAATGATCTCTTCTCTGGACAATTCTCTTGACTCAGCCATATTTTTAACATGCAATGAAACGTCACCGTCAACAGTCCAGGTGTTTGAGGTGTTCTATCTCAAGCACACTTGAGGCAACGAATGAAGCCCTTGATTGGTTGCATCAGGTGTGCTTGAGACCACACCTGATTTGTAAATGTGTGCTCTTATGAGGAATTCTATTCAGGGGGTTGAATATTTTTGAGACTGCAGTAGTCATTGAAAGTAGGATTTAGTGTTGAATTTGGGTAAAATCCTTGTAATATTAATGGTATTTAACTATTTAAACTGTTCTTGTGTAATTTGTTTATTGCAAACACCTGAAAAATGTAAATTTTTGCCAATGAACCTAAAATGCAATGGGGGTTGAATAATTTTGTTTGCAACTGTGTGTGTATATATATATATATATATATATATATATACACACTGTATAATATATACATATATACACTGTATATATATATATATATATACACACACTGTATAATACACATATATATATTATACAGTCTGTGTGTGTATATATATATATATATATATATATACATATATATACACACAGCATATATATATACACACTGTATAATACACACATATATATTAAACTCACAGACTCAGAAATAATTAATAAATTATAACAACAACTAAATAATATAATTGAATAAAATAAAATGATTAAATAATTATTAATTAAATGTGTTCATTGAATTAATATCTGAGTAAAGTTTAAACTGACTGAATGTTTGTTTCAGTTTTTAATCCTCAGATTAAATGTGCAGCAACCAGGGCACAGACAGACCTCAGGTCAGCGGCACGTCCACACACACCCTGAACACACACTCACACACGCACGCACGCTCGCTCGCGCGCGCACACACACACACACACACACACACACACACACACACACACACAGAGTCACATACACACTCACTCACAAACACAAACACAGCAATTAACTCTGTCGGGCTCCTCGCTGCCTCTGAGTTCATACACGGCTGTTTATCTGAGGTCTGCAGATCAGCTGATCTGAGGTCTGCAGGTGTGTGACCTTTGACCTCACCTCTTCCCAGCCAGGAAGGCCTCTCCGCTGGTCACCAGAGTGTCTCCTGTCAGCATCTTAAAGGTCGTCGTCTTTCCTGCTCCGTTCACACCGAGCAGCCCGAAACACTGAACACACACACACACACACACACACACACACACACACACACACAGGTCAGGTTATTACTGATCACATGAATGATTATTGATTATTGATTATTGGAGGAGTCTCACCTCTCCAGGTGGAATCCCCACACACAGTCGATCCACCGCTGGCTTCTGCTTCCTCTTAAACACCTGCAGGACAGGTGAGACCAGGTTTCACTTCCTGTGATGTCACATGTCAACAACAACATAACGGGCTGTGTCTGTGTGTGTACCTTGGTGAGCTGTCTCAGCTCCAGGATGTCTCCGTGTCCGAGGCCGTGGACGATCCTCTGTCTCTCTCGGGCCACGTCCTCGTCCTCCTCACCCAGAGCTCCTAGTTTAGTGAGTGTACTGACAGACCTGCGCACACACACACACACACACACACACACACACACACACACACACACACACACACACAATACTGTTGATCTTCTGTGTGTAAGTTGCAGTTTGTTCTGCTGCCCCCAAGTGGACATCAAGTGCATACCACAGCAGCTTTAAATCCTCCAACAGATTTTAACAAGTGTGCGTGTGTGTGTGTGTGTGTGTATGTACCTGGGTTTGATGAAGAATCGGTACTGGATGAGGATGGTGATGATGAAGAAGACCACACCCTCCACAGCCATGGCAAACAGGTTCTTCCCCACCATGTCCCACTCCAGAGGAGAGCGGAACCTGTTCTCACCTGAGACACATCACACAACACTCAGCAGCCAATCAGCAGTGAGGAACACAGCAGGAACTTATCAAAATAAAAGTGTGATAAAACGTCATGTCTGTAAACCTGAAACAACACGCAGAGCAAAGCATGATGGGAAACTACATGACTCGCTGAAATTAGAGTTGTTCCGATTCCGATGCCAGTATCGGAAATGCCTCCGATACTGCCGAAAATGCCGGCATCGGTATCGGCGAGTACTGGAGTCCAGGCACCGATCCGATACCACGTAATTTATTAGCCTAGAAATAGGAATCTATTTACCGGTTAGCTCCGTTAGCTCCGAGATTCCACCGGATATGTGTCCGCTGCATTACGGCTCCGGTACGGTTTGGCTCCGTCGTCCTCGTCCGGCAACCCCCACCAGCTGTGTTTTGAGTCCGCCACAGCGCAGCTCCACCGAACAGCTGGAGTTACGAAACCGAGGAATTCCCGCGATAATTACATAATCACGCACGACCGCAGTTATATGTATGTGTTATAAACAAAACAACACGAAGTGTTCCCGACTGAAGGATTAGAAGAAGAGCGCATATTTGTCTCTTATTTGAGGTTTTTGTGCTTGTATCAACACGGAGTGTTTTATTTTGAAAATTAACCGGATGTCGTGTTGTTATTTCGTGTCTGACTTCCTGTCTGCTCTGTGCTGAATTCGGCTTTATACTGTTCTATTTAAAAATAAATGGCTTTCATTTGCTGTATTCATTCATGTTTTACAAAAGGGTTTAACCTGAGCCAGGCCTTACCACAATGATAATCATATCACAGTCATGCAGGTGTAGTATGATATATATATTTTTTTATAACACACTGGTATCGGTATCGGTACTCGTATCGGCCGATACCCGCAGCATAAGTATCGGAATCGGTATCGGGAGGGAAAGATGGTATCGGAACATCTCTAACTGAAATCAGACCAATCAGAGCCTGACATCAGACTCAGAGCAGCCAATAAGAAGACCAGCTGCATGTCACCTGACTCACATTCTGTTATTCTGAAAATAAAACACTATGACTTTTCAAAATAAAACATGTCCGTCTTCAGGATGTTGATGACTGGATTTTCAAAATAAGGTACAGAATATGTGAATGTTACCAAATCTTTCGAGGGCGTCAGCCATCGCCTGGTTCTTCACCATGTCGATGAGTCCTCGACCGAGACAGAAGTGAGGGAAGATGAGGAGGACGTTCTTCAGGATGTCGTTGATTCCTCCGATTTCCTACAAACAGGAAGTGACATCATACGGTCAGTTTAAGTCTGGTCTGTAAATGACAGCCCCGGTCGATCTGGGTGGTGACTCACGTTGTTTCCAAACAGCTCCATGACGAAGGTGGAGATGCTGCCGTTGATGCCGATGAGGATGTTGACGCTGGTGAGGACGACGTACGCCGTGCTGGGGATCTTAAAGAAGAATGAGGCCGGGTACATCAGAGGAGTGATGGACCAGCTAGAGGCAGAGCAGAGGGACACGTTACTACACTGTACAACTACACTGTACTACTGCACTGTACTACTACACTGTACTACTGTACTGTACTACTGCACTGTACTACTACACTGTACTACTGTACTGTACTACTACACTGTGCTACTGCACTGTACTACTACACTGTACTACACTGTACTAGTGTACTGTACTACTACACTGTGCTACTGCACTGTACTACTGCACTGTACTACTACACTGTACTACACTGTAATACTGTACTGTACTACTACACTGTGCTACACTGTACTACTGCACTGTACTACTACACTGTACTACACTGTACTACTGTACTGTACTACTACACTGTGCTACTGCACTGTACTACTGCACTGTACTACTGCACTGTACTACTACACTGTACTACACTGTACTACTGTACTGTACTACTACACTGTACAACTACACTGTACTACACTGTACTACTGCACTGTACTACTACACTGTACTACTACACTGTACAACTACACTGTACTACACTGTACTACTGCACTGTACTACACTGTACTACTGCACTGTACTACTACACTGTACTACACTGTACTACTGTACTGTACTACTACACTGTGCTACTGCACTGTACTACTACACTGTACTACTACATTGTACTACTGCACTGTACTACTGTACTACTGTACTACACTGTACTACTACACTGTATTACTGCACTGTACTACTACACTGTACTACACTGTACTACTGCACTGTACTACACTGTACTACTACACTGTACCACTACACTGTACTACTGCACTGTACTACTACACTGTACTACACTGTACTACTGTACTGTACTACACTGTATCACTGTACTGCACTGTACTACTGCACTGTACTACTACACTGTACTACTGCACTGTACTACACTGTACTACTGTACTGTACTACTACACTATGCTACACTGTACTACTGCACTGTACTACTACACTGTACTACACTGTACTACTGTACTGTACTACTACACTGTGCTACTGCACTGTACTACTGCACTGTACTACACTGTACTACTACACTGTACCACTACACTGTACTACTGCACTGTACTACTACACTGTACTACACTGTACTACTGTACTGTACTACACTGTACCACTGTACTGCACTGTACTACTGCACTGTACTACTACACTGTACTACTGCACTGTACTACACTGTACTACTGTACTGTACTACTACACTGTGCTACTGCACTGTACTACTGCACTGTACTACTACACTGTACTACTGCACTGTACTACACTGTACTACTGTACTACACTGTACTACTACACTGTATTACTGCACTGTACTACTACACTGTACTACACTGTACTACTACACTGTACTACACTGTACTACTGCACTGTACTACACTGTACTACTACACTGTACCACTACACTGTACTACTGCACTGTACTACTACACTGTACTACACTGTACTACTGTACTGTACTACACTGTATCACTGTACTGCACTGTACTACTGCACTGTACTACTACACTGTACTACTGCACTGTACTACACTATACTACTGTACTGTACTACTACACTATGCTACACTGTACTACTGCACTGTACTACTACACTGCACTACACTGTACTACTGTACTGTACTACTACACTGTGCTACTGCACTGTACTACTGCACTGTACTACTGCACTGTACTACTGCACTGAACTACACTGTACTACTGTACTACACTGTACTACTACACTGTATTACTGCACTGTACTACTACACTGTACCACTACACTGTACTACTGCACTGTACTACTACACTGTACTACACTGTACTACTGTACTGTACTACACTGTACCACTGTACTACACTGTACTAATGTACTGTACTACTACACTGTGCTACTGCACTGTACTACTGCACTGTACTACACTGTACTACTACACTGTACTACACTGTACTACACTGTACTACTGTACTGTACTACTACAGTGTGCTACTGCACTGTACTACTGCACTGTACTACACTGTACTACTACACTGTACTACTGCACTGTACTACTACACTGTACTACTACACTGTACAACTACACTGTACTACACTGTACTACTGCACTGTACTGTACTACTACACTGTACTACTGCACTGTACTACTACACTGTACTACACTGTACTACTGCACTGTACTACTACACTGTACTACACTGTACTACTGCACTGTACTACACTGTACTACTACACTGTACCACTACACTGTACTACTGCACTGTACTACTACACTGTACTACACTGTACTACTGTACTGTACTACACTGTACCACTGTACTGCACTGTACTACTGCACTGTACTACTACACTGTACTACTGCACTGTACTACTACACTGTGCTACACTGTACTACTGAACTGTACTACTACACTGTACTACACTGTACTACTGTACTGTACTACTACACTGTGCTACTGCACTGTACTACTGCACTGTACTACACTGTACTACTACACTGTACTACACTGTACTACTGCACTGTACTACTACACTGTACTACTGCACTGTACTACTGTACTGTACTACTACACTGTGCTACTGCACTGTACTACTGCACTGTACTACTGCACTGAACTACACTGTACTACTGTACTACACTGTACTACTACACTGTATTACTGCACTGTACTACTGCACTGTACTACACTGTACTACTGTACTACACTCTACTACTACACTGTATTACTGCACTGTATTACTGCACTGTACTACACTGTACTACACTGTACTACTACACTGTACCACTACACTGTACTACTGCACTGTACTACTACACTGTACTACACTGTACTACTGTACTGTACTGCACTGTACTACTGCACTGTACTACTACACTGTACTACTGCACTGTACTACACTGTACTACACTACTACACTATGCTACACTGTACTACTGCACTGTACTACTACACTGTACTACACTGTACTACTGTACTGTACTACTACACTGTGCTACTGCACTGTACTACTACACTGTACTACACTGTACTACTGTACTGTGCTACACTGTACCACTGTACTGCACTGTACTACTGCACTGTACTACTACACTGTACTACTGCACTGTACTACACTGTACTACTGTACTGTACTACTACACTGTGCTACACTGTACTACTGCACTGTACTACTACACTGTACTACACTGTACTACTGTACTGTACTACTACACTGTGCTACTGCACTGTACTACTGCACTGTACTACACTGTACTACTACACTGTACTACTGCACTGTACTACACTGTACTACTGCACTACACTGTACTACTACACTGTATTACTGCACTGTACTACTAAACTGTACTACACTGTACTACTACACTGTACTACACTGTACTACTGCACTGTACTACACTGTACTACTACACTGTACCACTACACTGTACTACTGCACTGTACTACTACACTGTACTACACTGTACTACTGTACTGTACTACACTGTATCACTGTACTGCACTGTACTACTGCACTGTACTACTACACTGTACTACTGCACTGTACTACACTGTACTACTGTACTGTACTACTACACTGTGCTACACTGTACTACTGTACTGTACTACTACACTGTGCTACTGCACTGTACTACTACACTGTACCACTACACTGTACTACTGCACTGTACTACTACACTGTACTCCTACACTGTACTACACTGTACTACTGTACTGTACTACACTGTACCACTGTACTACACTGTACTAATGTACTGTACTACTACACTGTGCTACTGCACTGTACTACTGCACTGTACTACACTGTACTACTACACTGTACTACACTGCACTACACTGTACTACTGTACTGTACTACTACAGTGTGCTACTGCACTGTACTACTGCACTGTACTACACTGTACTACTACACTGTACTACTGCACTGTACTACTACACTGTACTACTACACTGTACAACTACACTGTACTACACTGTACTACTGCACTGTACTGTACTACTACACTGTACTACTGCACTGTACTACTACACTGTACTACACTGTACTACTGCACTGTACTACTACACTGTACTACACTGTACTACTGCACTGTACTACACTGTACTACTACACTGTACCACTACACTGTACTACTGCACTGTACTACTACACTGTACTACACTGTACTACTGTACTGTACTACACTGTACCACTGTACTGCACTGTACTACTGCACTGTACTACTACACTGTACTACTGCACTGTACTACTACACTGTGCTACACTGTACTACTGAACTGTACTACTACACTGTACTACACTGTACTACTGTACTGTACTACTACACTGTGCTACTGCACTGTACTACTGCACTGTACTACACTGTACTACTACACTGTACTACACTGTACTACTGCACTGTACTACTACACTGTACTACTGCACTGTACTACTACACTGTACTACTACACTGTACAACTACACTGTACTACACTGTACTACTGCACTGAACTACTACACTGTACTACTACACTGTACAACTACACTGTACTACACTGTACTACTGCACTGTACTACACTGTACTACTGCACTGTACTACTACACTGTACTACACTGTACTACTGTACTGTACTACTACACTGTGCTACTGCACTGTACTACTGCACTGTACTACTGCACTGAACTACACTGTACTACTGTACTACACTGTACTACTACACTGTATTACTGCACTGTACTACTGCACTGTACTACACTGTACTACTGTACTACACTCTACTACTACACTGTACTACTGCACTGTACTACTACACTGTACTACTGCACTGTACTACACTGTACTACTGTACTGTACTACTACACTATGCTACACTGTACTACTGCACTGTACTACTACACTGTACTACACTGTACTACTGTACTGTACTACTACACTGTGCTACTGCACTGTACTACTACACTGTACTACACTGTACTACTGTACTGTGCTACACTGTACCACTGTACTGCACTGTACTACTGCACTGTACTACTACACTGTACTACTGCACTGTACTACACTGTACTACTTTACTGTACTACTACACTGTGCTACACTGTACTACTGCACTGTACTACTACACTGTACTACACTGTACTACTGTACTGTACTACTACACTGTGCTACTGCACTGTACTACTGCACTGTACTACACTGTACTACTTCACTGTACTACTGCACTGTACTACACTGTACTACTGCACTACACTGTACTACTACACTGTATTACTGCACTGTACTACTAAACTGTACTACACTGTACTACTACACTGTACTACACTGTACTACTGCACTGTACTACACTGTACTACTACACTGTACCACTACACTGTACTACTGCACTGTACTACTACACTGTACTACACTGTACTACTGTACTGTACTACACTGTATCACTGTACTGCACTGTACTACTGCACTGTACTACTACACTGTACTACTGCACTGTACTACACTGTACTACTGTACTGTACTACTACACTGTGCTACACTGTACTACTGTACTGTACTACTACACTGTGCTACTGCACTGTACTACTACACTGTACCACTACACTGTACTACTGCACTGTACTACTACACTGTACTCCTACACTGTACTACACTGTACTACTGTACTGTACTACACTGTACCACTGTACTGCACTGTACTACTGCACTGTACTACTACACTGTACTACTGCACTGTACTACACTGTACTACTGTACTGTACTACTACACTGTGCTACACTGTACTACTGCACTGTACTACTACACTGTACTACACTGTACTACTGTACTGTACTACTACACTGTGCTACTGCACTGTACTATTGCACTGTACTACACTGTACTACTACACTGTACTACTGCACTGTACTACACTGTACTACTGCACTACACTGTACTACTACACTGTACTACACTGTACTACTGTACTGTACTACTACACTGTGCTACTGCACTGTACTACTGCACTGTACTACACTGTACTACTACACTGTACTACTGCACTGTACTACACTGTACTACTGCACTACACTGTACTACTACACTGTATTACTGCACTGTACTACTAAACTGTACTACACTGTACAACTACACTGTACTACACTGTACTACTGCACTGAACTACTACACTGTACTACTACACTGTACAACTACACTGTACTACACTGTACTACTGCACTGTACTACACTGTACTACTGCACTGTACTACTACACTGTACTACACTGTACTACTGTACTGTACTACTACACTGTGCTACTGCACTGTACTACTGCACTGTACTACTACACTGTACTACTGCACTGAACTACACTGTACTACTGTACTACACTGTACTACTACACTGTATTACTGCACTGTACTACTGCACTGTACTACACTGTACTACTGTACTACACTCTACTACTACACTGTATTACTGCACTGTATTACTGCACTGTACTACACTGTACTACACTGTACTACTACACTGTACCACTACACTGTACTACTGCACTGTACTACTACACTGTACTACACTGTACTACTGTACTGTACTGCACTGTACTACTGCACTGTACTACTACACTGTACTACTGCACTGTACTACACTGTACTACTGTACTGTACTACTACACTATGCTACACTGTACTACTGCACTGTACTACTACACTGTACTACACTGTACTACTGTACTGTACTACTACACTGTGCTACTGCACTGTACTACTACACTGTACCACTACACTGTACTACTGCACTGTACTACACTGTACTACTGTACTGTACTACTACACTGTGCTACACTGTACTACTGCACTGTACTACTACACTGTACTACACTGTACTACTGTACTGTACTACTACACTGTGCTACTGCACTGTACTACTGCACTGTACTACACTGTACTACTACACTGTACTACTGCACTGTACTACACTGTACTACTGCACTACACTGTACTACTACACTGTATTACTGCACTGTACTACTAAACTGTACTACACTGTACTACTACACTGTACTACACTGTACTACTGCACTGTACTACACTGTACTACTGCACTACACTGTACTACTACACTGTATTACTGCACTGTACTACTAAACTGTACTACACTGTACTACTACACTGTACTACACTGTACTACTGCACTGTACTACACTGTACTACTACACTGTACCACTACACTGTACTACTGCACTGTACTACTACACTGTACTACACTGTACTACTGTACTGTACTACACTGTATCACTGTACTGCACTGTACTACTGCACTGTACTACTACACTGTACTACTGCACTGTACTACATTGTACTACTGTACTGTACTACTGCACTGTACTACTACACTGTACTACACTGTACTACTGTACTGTACTACTACACTGTGCTACTGCACTGTACTACTACACTGTACTACACTGTACTACTGTACTGTACTACACTGTACCACTGTACTGCACTGTACTACTGCACTGTACTACTACACTGTACTACTGTACTGTACTACTACAGTGTGCTACTGCACTGTACTACTGCACTGTACTACACTGTACTACTACACTGTACTACTGCACTGTACTACTACACTGTACTACTACACTGTACAACTACACTGTACTACACTGTACTACTGCACTGTACTGTACTACTACACTGTACTACTGCACTGTACTACTACACTGTACTACACTGTACTACTGCACTGTACTACTACACTGTACTACACTGTACTACTGCACTGTACTACACTGTACTACTACACTGTACCACTACACTGTACTACTGCACTGTACTACTACACTGTACTACACTGTACTACTGTACTGTACTACACTGTACCACTGTACTGCACTGTACTACTGCACTGTACTACTACACTGTACTACTACACTGTGCTACACTGTACTACTGAACTGTACTACTACACTGTACTACACTGTACTACTGTACTGTACTACTACACTGTGCTACTGCACTGTACTACTGCACTGTACTACACTGTACTACTACACTGTACTACACTGTACTACTGCACTGTACTACTACACTGTACTACACTGTACTACTGTACTGTACTACTACACTGTGCTACTGCACTGTACTACTGCACTGTACTACTGCACTGAACTACACTGTACTACTGTACTACACTGTACTACTACACTGTATTACTGCACTGTACTACTGCACTGTACTACACTGTACTACTGTACTACACTCTACTACTACACTGTACTACACTGTACTACTGCACTGTACCACTACACTGTACTACTGCACTGTACTACTACACTGTACTACACTGTACTACTGCACTGTACTACTACACTGTACTTCTGCACTGTACTACACTGTACTACTATACTGTACTACACTGTACTACTGTACTACACTGTACCACCACACTGTATTACTGCACTACTACACTGTACTACACTGTACTTCTGCACTGCACTACACTGTACTACTATACTGTACTACTGCACTGTACTACTATACTGTACTACTGCACTGTACTAATACACTGTGCTACTGCACTGTACTACTGCACTGTACTACTGCACTGTACTACACTGTACTACTGTACTACACTGTACTACTACACTGTATTACTGCACTGTACTACTACACTGTACTACACTGTACTACTGCACTGTACTACACTGTACTACTACACTGTACCACTACACTGTACTACTGCACTGTACTACTACACTGTACTACTACACTGTACTTCTGCACTGTACTATACTGTACTACACTGTACTACTGTACTACACTGTACTACTACACTGTATTACTGCACTGTACTACTACACTGTACTTCTGCACTGCACTACACTGTACTACTATACTGTACTACACTGTACTACTGTACTACACTGTACTAATACACTGTATTACTGCACTGTACTACTACACTGTACTACACTGTACTACTGCACTGTACTACACTGCACTGTACTACACTGTACCACTACACTGTACTACTACACTGTACTACTACACTGTACTACACTGTACTACACTGTACAGTACAGCACAGTGTAGTATTAAGCAGCATACTGCAGTATATACAGTATTAGTATATAGTATATAGAGTGTCTGACCCGTAGAGCAGCAGCAGCAGGGCGAGCACCGGCAGGTTGGTGGACGACACGTAGGCTTTTTGTTGGAAACAGATGAAGATGATGACGACCAGCGTCGCCGGGACGATGTAGTTACACTGCAGAGACACACACACACAGCATCAACAAACTGATACACACACACAGAGACACACAGACAGACACACAAACACACACAGAGACACACACACACAGACACACACACACACACACACACACACACACACACACACAGAGACACACACAGTGGTCCAGTGAGGGAGCGCTTGTTTTGAGACTCACCATGTCCCAGATGAAGTTGGCCACCCAGTAGAGCAGCGGCTGCACTCCGCTGATGAACTGCATGTGTTTGGCTTTACTGACGCGCTCCTGGATGAGGAAGACCACGAAGCTTGCCGGGACGAAGGACATGGCGAAGATCACACAGATGGACACCAGGACGTCCACAGAGGTCGTCACCCTGGAGACAGATGGGGAGTTCATAGCTGACATTAACCTGCGTCTGATGTGATGTCACTTCCTGCTCTATATGAAACAAACCCGTCCATCACTGGGACAAACAGACACCATGTTTCTACAGACAGAAAGAAGTTCATGTAGAACATTTGCTGAATTTACAAGAAGGAACAAATAAGTAAGAATTAGTCAGAGACAGAGTTTCACAAAGTTTATAAAGTGTCTCCTAACTCAACAACTCACTAAAATGAGACATTTGTAAAGGGAGTCTGGTGATATTGTGGGTTTTTGGTCATCTGAGTAGGCGGTCCTTCAGTGTGACCCAGGACACTCAGAGCTGTCCACCTGGGATCAGATCACTCAGGACAGGTGTTGATTCAGGTGTGAACAGCCTCAGAGACGAGGACCAGAGAGTCCACTATCATCCGTATGGGGACACCTGGGCTTGGTAGTCCAGGTGAGGAGTTGTGGTTGTGTTTATTGTCAGGTGAGTAACCCGTCACAGGTATGTAACCATCACAGGTGAGTGTACTCACAGTGCGACCTGGGACAGCTGCTCCTTGGTCAGGTTCAGAGGGTGGTTGAAGGCTCTGATGCCGTACTGACTGGGGTCCCGTCCTTCAGGTAAGTTTGCTCTCAGGATGCCGTTATTCATCACGTTGATGAACGCTCCGATACTGTGCCAGCCTTTGTTATTGAACCAGATCTGAGCGCGCACACACACACACACACACACACACACACACACACAGACACACACACACACACACACACACACACACACAGACACACAGAGCTCATTAATATTCATTGATCACTTCCTTGTTGTCCTTCAGTGACGTCTCGACTTGCTCTCTGTTTCTCACCTTGACGTTGTTCTTTGTGTCCAAACCATTGATGAAACCAGACAAACTGTCCAGGAACCGATCAGCTGCAGCTCCCTGAAACACACACACACAGCTCAGTGTGAGTGTGTGACACACACACACACACACACACACACACACACACACACACACACAGACTTCTCTCTCTGACCTTCTGTAACTCAAAGATCTTCCGGACTCTCTCGATGGCGTCGTCAATCTCATTGGCCGGTGGGAGGACCTGAGTGCTCCTGGCACCCAATGAGAAGCCTCCGTACCTGCAGACAGAAAAACCAGAGCAAACCAAAAAAATTTAAAAACTGGAAACAATGATGGACTGAAGTTATGATTTTCAAAATAAAAGCAGAACAGAAGAATTGACCGACCTGAATTCATTCACCCACACCTTGTTCTTCAGACTGTGGAACAAACATTCACACTGTCAGTCACTGCTCACTGTGTGTGTGTGTGTGTGTGTGTGTGTGTGTGTGTGTGTGTGTGCGTGTGTCTGTGTGTGACCTCTTGCCGATGATCTCAGCGTAGGTTTTCACCAGATAGTCTGAGATGTTTCTCCCTGTCAGGTTCTGCAGAGTGTCTGTGGCGCTCAGCTTCATCTGAACAACACAACAACAAAAACAACAACATCATAAACAACAACAACAACATCAACACCAACAACTGAATGATTCCATTATAAACTCCATGTTGGTCCAAACACCAGGTAGGCAGTGATAAATATGAATAAATGTCAGCGGTGACGTTTCATCAGTGGACAGAAAACTTTTAAATGTTAAAATGAAACG
Source organism: Pagrus pagrus (assembly GCF_965226575.1). Taxonomy (NCBI): domain Eukaryota; kingdom Metazoa; phylum Chordata; class Actinopteri; order Spariformes; family Sparidae; genus Pagrus; species Pagrus pagrus. Next base: position 8,187,469 of record NC_140189.1, on the reverse strand, counting down.
AGCGTCAAACTGCTGATGGAGATCATATGACTCGATCAAAAGCTCCAGAGAGGCTACAGACCAGCATCACTGAAATAAAATAAAATACAATATTTTTAAAACAATTTTTGGACATTTTTCTTCCAGAAACCTGTAATTATCTTTTTGCTCTGAGATTTTACTGAAACAAGAAACTTAATAAACAATAAAGAGATAGCTGATGATATCCAGGTGTGTTCAGGTGTATTCAGGTGTGTTCAGGTGTGTCTGGTCTGACCTCAGGTGGCGGCAGTCCTCCGGCTCCAGCAGGACAGTCCGGCAGCATCTTCTTCTTCCCGCCGCAGCTGCAGACGCAGGCCGGAGACGGGTCCTCCATGGTCCAGTTAGAGGAGCTGAAGAGCTGCTGGACGCTCTCAGGGACGTCTGGAGTCATCCAGTCCTCATCGCCCATCGTACAGGGAGCCTCTCTGATGATCGATCAGCAGTGATTAGTATTGATACGGACAGTGAGGACAGACAGAGTCCACATCAGCAGCTCACACTGACAGTATGATGATGAGGCTTTATGTTTAGATCTGATCATCACAATATTATTGATCGTCTCCTCCTGATCAATCAATTATTAAGTCACTGATGTTTTCTTACGGGATGGGAAATCCGTCCATGCAGCGAGTCCCGAAGCCCGGAGGGTCCAACAAAGCGTTCAATAACTGCTGCATGTTGGCGTCTGCAGGAGCGTCATCACTAACACACACACAGACACACACACACACACACACACACACACACAGTTATGTGACCGTTAATAGGTGAGGACAGGTGTGGACAGGTGAGGACAAATGATGACAGGTGAGGACAGGTGTGTACCTGATGAAGGTGACCTGGTCCTCGTATATCCAGGGCTGCAGCTCCAGACTGGGATATTTTCCAAATGGGGGGACGATGAGACTGAAGACCAGAGCGATGCACACGAACACAGCGGGGAGAACGATCTGCAGGACGGACGCTTCAAGATTCAGACCGAGAAAACTACAAAGCGAACAACTGAACAACAGCTCAGGTGTGAACATACCTGAGCGAAGAAGCCCTTCCTGGAGCGCCGAGCGTACAGAAGTCGTTTCCACATCAGAGCCACAAACTGCTGCCGCTTCAGACCCCAGCCGCCCACCTGGTACGAACCTTTACCTTCAGAGCAGTTCAGCCAGTCCGTCTCCCTGCTCACTGACAGGTGACATGACGCAGACAGGTGACATGATCAGCATGCTAAGCTAACATTAGCCGTGTTAAAGTTGTAGATATAAATGACAGTTGGAGCACCAGTCAGTCTGATCTCTCACACACACACACACACACACACACACACACACACACACACACACACACACACACACTCGTTTGTTTTGAATGATGACATCATGTTGTTGTGGTTTGTTTACCTGCATCTGCATCGGACTCGTTCTCGTTGTTGTCGTCCTCCGTTAACGGCCTCAGACAGCTCTGATGGTCTCCTCCTCCGAACGCATGAGTCCTCCTCCGCCTCCGAACAGGAAGTGTACCATCTGAACACACACACACACAACCACACATGTCAGGATGAAGACAGTGTGTTGTAATGACATCACAGTGTGAGGTCAGAGGTCAGGTCTCACCTGAGGGCACGTCGGTGTCGACTCCATTATCTTCAGCCACTTTCAGAAAAATCTACAGAGACATTGAAAGTCGTCACAGTGAAGATCCGGATCGTTATGACAAAGAAACTTCTGAAACTCAATGATAGTCTGCAGCTGAAGCACAGCTTGAAGTCTGTGTCGTAACATTTGTGTGTTTAATGTTCGGATGAATCGGGTCAACGTCACCTCCTCCAGCGTGGTGTCCGACACGCCGTAGCTGGAGATGCCGAGGTCCGGCAGCTTCAGGTCCAGGTCTTTGAAGAGCTCCACGAAGGCTCCGTCTTTGGCGGCGCTGTACGGCAGGACGTAGGTAAGCTCGTGACCCAGGTCCTCCACCAGGCGGGCAGCAGGGACGTGACACAGGATCAGACCTGACACCAGGGACACGTCGGGGGGGACGAAGGGGACATCACAGATGGACGCGGCGGGGCCGTTCACTGAGGACGGAGACATGAGACACAGATCAGATCCACCTGAAGGTGAATGAATCAAACGCTCTGCAGGAACAGAGAGCTCACCGATGGTCGCAGCCTCACTTTCATGTTCGCTGCCGAGGCCGGCGTCACTGCTGCTGACCGAGGCACACTCCTCCTCCTGTGAGAGGACAAGACCACAGGTGAAGTACTCTGTCATCAAATACTGCACAGAGACTGAGGGAAAGTACGGATACTGCACAGGGTGGGTACAAATACTGCAGAGAAATACTACAGAGAGAGTTACAGTACAAGCACTGCTCAGTATGTTCTGGTTGTGTCAGAGTAAACATGAGAGAGTCTGCAGGGGACAAATCAGAATCTGTACTGAGACACGATGATGATGATGATGATGATGATGATGATGATGATGATGATGACACTGACCTTCTTGGTGAAGGACACGGTGCTGGACGAGTTCCTGCAGGAGCTGAGGGATGGCTCCGGTTCTTTCTTGACCAGTGTCAGGTAGTAACCTGTCCCCAGCTGGTTCTTCAGGTACAGAGACGAGCCCACGCAGCACAGCTTCCCATGGGAGATGATGGCGATGCGGTCTCCCAGGATGTCCGCCTCGTCCATGTGGTGTGTGGACAGGATGATGGTTCGACCTGACAGGAGACAGGAAGTTAAAGACCAGCTGCTGAGGACAAACAGTACCACTGATTAATCCAACCAAACGGGACAGCTCTGTACCCTGTCGGTACTTCAGCAGCAGGTCCCAGATCCCTCTGCGGGCGTATGGGTCGACGCCGGCGGTGGGCTCGTCCAGGATCACCACCTTTGACCCCCCGACGAAAGCCAGAGCCACAGACAGTTTCCTCTGCATGCCCCCGGACAGAGCGCTGGTCCTTGAGTGGCGTTTGTGCGGCAGCCCGGTGTCCTGCAGGATCTGCTGGATCTCACCTTTCACCTGCTCCTCTGACAGGCCTTTGAGCCGGCCATAGAACCAGATGTGCTCCTCCACCGTCAGCCTGCAGGAGGCGCCGCAACACAGACAAGCTCACATGATGAACCAGGTGGATTCATTTACAGACGAGGCTGAAGAGACTGAACATCATGCTGGACACTCACATGCTGAAGAGGACGTTGTGTTGAGGACAGACGCCCAGACTCTGTCTGATGGCACTCAGCTCAGACCGGATGTCTTTGCCCAGGATATAGGCCGTCCCCGAGGTGGGGGGGAAGAGACCCGTTAGGATGGACCTGCAGCAGGGACAGGAGGACAGAAAGGTCCTGGATCTGAGTCTGAACTTGATCTGAGTCTGAACTGGATCTGAGTCTGACACCGGGATCAGGACCGGTACTGGTATGGTCCTGTACTCACATGGTGGTGGTTTTTCCGGCTCCGTTGTGTCCCAGGAAGGATGTGATTTGTCCCTCGTAGAAGCCGAGCGTCAGTCCGTCCACCGCCAGCTTCTTCCCGTGACGATAAACCTTCACCAGGTTCTCGATGAAGACGCCGAGCTCCAGGTGAGCCGGCTCCTCCTCGATACACACCACTGGAAGCACAGACACATGTACAGGAAATCTCTTTCAGATTAAAAGTACTGGAGGATAAAGATGGTCGCCCTGTGGTCACTCTTGTGACTGCAGTCTCACCTTCAGGGTTTCCTTTGCGGTTCAGAGGGACTTTGTTTTTGGACTTTGTGTCTTTCTCGCCGAGCCAGTAGGACTTGGTGAAGGGGAAGTACCAGGGCCGCGGGATCCCGTACTGACCTGAGACACACAGAAAACAAACTTAATGAAACTCAGACTGACGACGAATGTTTCTGAGTAAAGACTTAATATATTTACACGTAAACACACTTTTGTGTCTTTGCCTCCGTGACCTAAAATAAGACTTTTAGATTCAGAAAGACGTTGAAGTGAGATGAAGTCAAAGAGGTTCTGAGAAGAATTACTAAAATGATTCTAAATCACATCTCATTGTTCAACCAGGTGATGAAATAAAAACCAGGTCAGCTCTCACCTGGAAACACGGCCTCGATGTACCAGGTGAGGACTCCGTACAGGAAGGAGTCCAGGTACATCATGGTGATGGCGGTGCGGAGGCTGAAGTCATCCTCCTCAAGAGGACTGGACACCAGGTTCTTCCACTGGATCCCGACTCCCTGCTCCTCGAACAGAGCGAAGTACTCACAGCCAAACCCGAACGCCACCGGAGACAGGAGGCTCTGTGGGGCAGGATGACACGTGACTGTCAGTGTGTCCAATCACAACACAGCATCACGACAACAAACCAGTCAGAGTCCGGAGGTCTTACAGCGAAGACTTTGGCTCCGAAGCCGATGTAGTCCTGCCAGGCGACGCAGAGCACGTAGGGCAGGTAGAGGGTGAAGTAGATAATTCCTCCACAGGCGGCGGCCAGGTTAGCACGGGCAAACGCCGTGCTGAGCAGGAAACACTGCATGATGGTTACCACGGCGAAGGAGCCCAGGAAGAGGAAGACCACGCCGGGGTCGCTGTAGGGCAGCAGGTTCCCCTCCTGCTCCGGACACAAGATCACAACAACGTCTCAGGACAGGAGACTTTTATTAACCTTCACATCCTCCTGGTGTCAGATTCAGTTGTGACTCATCAAAAACTTCCTGTTTCATTTCACTCAAGTATTCAAATCTAAACTGCTGAATCATCATAATGAACACAAAGAGTCAGGAAGTGAACTGGTTTATTAAAGACAGACAGGACGAGGAGACGACGTCCAGAGACAGACCCTGAACTGAACTGAAGACGCTAGAGGGCGCCAACAGACCTGTGTCGGCTCACCGCACGTCCACAGCTGCCTTACTTTCACTGTATAAGTATAAGTACTAGTTTAAGTATAAGTATAAGTATAAGTATTAATATAAGTACAACTACAAGTACAAGTACAAGTATTAGTATAAGTATAAGTATAAATACTGTATTAGTATAAGTGTAAGTATTAGTATAAGTGTAAGTATTAGTATAAGTATCAGTATAAATATAAGTAAAAGTAGAAGTAGAAGTATTAGTATAAGTAGAAGTACAAGTATAAATATTAGTATAAGTATAAGTATTAGTATAAGTATTAGTATAAGTACAAGTACAAGTATAAGTACAAGTATAAGTATAAGTTTAAGTATTAGTATAAGTATAATATAAGTATGAGTATTAATATAAGTATAAGTATTAATATAAGTATGAGTATTAGCTCTGTCAGCCCTCTGCAGAGACTCCTGTATCTTATTACTTCAGGTTCTTTGATTCTCTGAGCCTTTACACAGAACTTTCTTTGTTCTGGTCAGTTCTGAGTTTTTTAAGCTGCTGTTTAATGTTTTTCTTCTTATCAAAGTCGGCTCTTTATTTGAGTCATTTTCACAAATTGCTCGTTAGTTTTGCGTTTTGTTAGAGACAGAATGTAAAGAGTTTTGTTTATTGTTTCATAACGAACCAAAATATGGAATTATTGTGATGAAAGTTCAATAAACACAAACAGCCCACTGGAGAAAATATGAATGACTGCTCAATAAGGCCCGTTAGTAATAATAATAACAATAAATAATCTGCATTTAGAGGCTCGTTTAGACTTTTTAACCTTGTTATCTTTATTATGAGGCTCAAATATGTTTTACTGCTTTGGACCAATACGATTTTTTAACGAGACGAGACGAGATGATATGAAATATGATGAGTTGTGGTGAAGTGAGGGGAGACGACATCAGATAAGATTAGACCAGAACGAGACGAGACAAGAATATAATATAAGGGGAGGCGATCCTGTATTGATCCGGTATTAATCCGGTATTGTTCCTGTATTGATTCTGTATTGATCCTGTATTGATTCTGTATTGTTCCTGTATTGATTCTGTATTGATCCTGTATTGTTCCTGTATTGATTCTGTATTAAACCTGTATTGATCCTGTATTGATTCTGTATTGATCCTGTATTGTTCCTGTATTGATTCTGTATTAAACCTGTATTGATTCTGTATTGATCCTGTATTGAGCGTGTATTGATTCTGTATTAAACCTGAATTGATCCTGTATTGATTCTGTATTAATCCGGTATTGTTCCTGTATTGATCCTGTATTGTTCCTGTATTGATTCTGTATTAATCCTGTATTGATCCTGTATTGTTCCTGTATTGATTCTGTATTGTTCCTGTATTGATCCTGTATTGATTCTGTATTGATCCTGTATTGATCCTGTATTGATTCTGTATTGATCCTGTATTGTTCCTGTATTGATCCTGTATTGATCCTGTATTGATTCTGTATTGATCCTGTATCGATTCTGTATTAAACCTGTATTGATCCTGTATTGATTCTGTATTGATCCTGTATTGATCCTGTATTGACATGTGGGTTGAATTCAGGTAATCATGTCTGTTCTGTGACAATGCTTCACTTGTAGTTCTGTATTATTATCTGTGTTGATGTGTTGGTGTCGTCACCTTGAGCAGCAGAACCAGCAGCCCGGCGCTGATCAGCAGAGGAATCAGGCTGCTGATGAACCAGCTGAACCACAAGATGCCGTTATTCAATCCCATAATCCTCATGGTCTCCTTCAGCCGCGCCTCCTTCTCGTACACCACGCTCTTCAGGATGATTGCCACCGAGTACATCCAGGCCAGAGTCATGAAGAGAGGCATGGAGCGGCTCATCACCCGCAGGAAACTGAGGGGGACAGGTGAGGACAGGTGAGGACAGGTGAGGAGAGAGAGGAGACAGGTGAGGAGATGGGTGAGGACAGGTGAGGACAGGTGAGTCGCTTTGCGACTCAGAAACATAAAACCAGATCAGGTTCTTGTTCCTACATGTCGTCTACGTAGCACGGATACGGCATCTGCTGGATGTAGACGCCCGTCTTCTCCTTGGTGCCCGTCATCGCTCTGATGATGCCGTGTTCGATCACGTCCTGCAGGTACGTGAACCCGCCCCAGATGTACCGCATGTCCTCAAATGGGTCGGCACGAGGACCCGGGTCCCAGTACCTGAAGAGGAGGACAGACGGCGGGTTAAAGTCCTGCTGGTTCAAACACCACAGGTCATGATGTGTGTGTGTTTGTTTGTGTGTGTGTGTGTGTCCTTACGCGTCTTTGATCTTATTGGTCCGCTCCACGTTGTCGATGTCCATGCGGATCTTGTAGTTGAGTTTTGGCGGCAGCTCGGTGGCGTTGGGGTCGATGTCCGGGAACACAATCCCCGCCCAGAACTTCCTGTCCTCCAGCAGCACCATGGACTGGTTCACCAGTCGCTCCTCAGTGGAGACCGGCTCCAGTTTGTCCAGGTTCACACACTAACACACACACACACACACACACACACACACAGGCCCGGATGGTAAATGTAATCAGATTACCTCTGGTGTTATCAGCTGTTTATGTGCCAGCTGGTTGTGTCTGTGACTCTCACCTCCATGAAGCGGGAGATACTCATGATGGCCTGGTCCGTCTCGTTGAACACCTCCCTCCAGGTGACGGTACTGCCCGGCGGCCGGGCATCCTCCCTCCGCTTGGACAGGAAGTTGGAGACATCGGCTACAGTCCAGTCTGTGTCGGTCAGCTGAGCGTGGAAGAATCTGGCGGTGATGTTGTTCTTTAGCAGCGTCTGGATGATCAGAGCAGGACGTGTGAACAACTGAACGCATAGATCGACAGCTGATCAAACACTGATCACTGATCGAACACTGATCAAACACTGATCGAACACTGATCGAACACTGTTCAAAGACTGATCAAACACTGATCACTGATCGAACACTGATCGAACACTGCTCAAACACTGCTCAAACACTGATCACTGCTCAAACACTGATAACTGATTGATCTGAGAAATCATTCATGACAGGACAAGAACTAAGTAAGAAATAAAGACTGAAACAAGTGAACAGGAGGAGACAGACAGGTGAGCTGGTGGGTGGAGCCTCTGTACCCTGATCACGTCCATCTGCTCGCTGTTCTCCATGAAGTTCCAGACTTTGGGTCTCATCTCCTCCCACATCCCACCCAGGTCCCTGAACACACCGAGCTCCTGGAAGGTCCGGTTCACCTGAATGCAGCACAAACACAGACACAGGTGCAGGTGAGACAGACGGCTCCTCCTGCAGGAGGTCAGGAGACAGGAAGTGATGTCATACCTCATGGATGACCCTCTGCGTGGCGGGGGTGTGGGGGGTGTACAGGATCTTCCCCATCAGCAGAGGCTTCAGAGCCTGCCAGATCATCCTGGACATTGGGTTGGAGTCCATGTTCTTCACCAGACTGTTACAGTATGGAGCTACACACACACACACACACACACACACACACACACACACACACACACACACACACACACACACACACACACACACACACACACACACACACACACACACACACACACACACAGGTCAGTGTCTCTTCTTCTGCACCAGTAAACTCGTCAGTCGGTCGGACCTGATCACTCACTGGACGAGTTGTCGTAGAGCGCTGCCGGCTCGTCCTCGCTGCTGTTGTGGTTTCCGAACAGAGCCTTGTAGTTGCTGTCCTCATACCAGTTCAGGGACTTGATCTGCAGCCCTCCGCCTTCAGGGTGACCACACACAATCCTGGACACGGCCTGGTACATTGCGCTGGGCGACGATGTGGCGTTCTGTGTCAGGAAGATGATCTCATTCCTCAGGTCGATCCAGCTCTTCATACTGGCCAACTGGAGGACAGGCAGGGAGGGCACTGGTTAGACTGGTCCCAGACTACCAGGTACACATGAAGGACAGAACCAGTCCCTGAACCAGAACTGTCAGGAAATGGTTCAGAAAAACAGACATTCTGCAGCACGTTCACTTGTTGGACTTCTCAGTCTGCAGTAAACACTGATGTCACAGTGATGTCATAGTGTCTGCAAACCAAAACAGGAAGAGGCATCATTTTCCCTGGTCACTAGCCAGGCTGCTAACTGTAGCCATGTTGCTAACTGTAGCCAGGCTGCTAACTGTATCCAGGCTCCTAACTGTAGCCATGACGCTAACTGTAGCTATGTTACTAACTGTATCCCAGCTGCTAACTGTAGCCATGTTGCTAACACTGTGTTTCTGTTTCTGCTTCCACACGTCGACACGTCGCTGCCTCTCCAGTCGAGTTTAACTTTATAACAGAAACTGAATCAGAGACAACAAACAAACATTGGAGACAACACACAAACCCTGAAAACAACACACAAACACTGGAGACAACAAACAAACACTGAAGACAACAAACAAACACTGAAAACAACAAACAAACACTGGAGACAACAAACAAACACTGGAGACAACAAACAAACGCTGGAGACAACACACAAACACTGAAGACAACAAACAAACACTGAAGACAACAAACAAACACTGGAGACAACATGAAGAGAAAGTGTATCTGACATCTGTCCTCTGCTCTGACAGACTGAACTCTGTCACGACTTCCTGTTGAATTCAAAACAACAAAAATCTTTAAAAACGTGACATTCAACTTCACTCAGAGACGTTCTGATTGGTCGAGGAGGGAAACAGGAAGAGAGTCAGTCTGTGACATCACTGAGTCAGCAGAAACTACAGTGGGACAAAAGTTAAAAGTCAAGTAGAGACGAGGAGGAGCAGGAGGAGGAGGAGGAGGAGGACAGAGACATGATGGAGTGAATGGACTCATGATGACTGCAGTGTGTCAGTAAACTCTTCATGAAGTCATTTAATTCGATCACCTCATTAATCAATAATCAGATGATTGATGCTCTGTTGTCAATAACAGTGAACTTACATGTGGACCTGAGACCATCAGAGCGGGTCAGTGTCTCCTTCACAGCTGACAGACTGAGAGACAGTCCGTTTAAATAAAGTTTGTTCAAACTGTGACATCATCACTAACATAACACAACACACACATATCAGCAAAGAGACACTTCGATTTTCAAAATAAAACTATTTGAACAACACGTTTACAGTTTCCTGTACAACACACACACACACACACACACACACACACACACACACACACACACACACACACACACACACACACGTCCTGTTCCTGACTCAGCATCCACACAAACCAAACACCACAGTCACATGTTTTCAATTTAGCTCAGTGTGTGTGTTACTGTGTGTGTGTGTGTGTTACAGTGTGTGTGTGTGTGTGATAACCTCAGGGTGAAAAAACAACAAACTGGGTCAGTCTGACTGAACTTTACTCCAACTTCATCAACAAAGAAGACATGAAGATGTCTCCAGTCTGTCTCCAGTCTGTCCCCAGTCTGTCCCCAGTCTGTCTCCAGTCTGTTGAATCTTGATGTGGGACCTGTAAGAGTCTGCTCAGTGTTGCTGTGCGTTCCAACATGGCCGCCACCTGCAGCGTGCAGCGTGTCAGCGGGACATGGACAGACATGGACGGACGCAGACGGACGCTGAGTGTTTGTTGTTTGTTCAGACTCGAGTTTTGTGTGAAGTGAAAACCTGCTGAGACGTTTGAGTCTTTGTTCAGCTGGACGCTCGTCTGTCTCTGCTGCTTTTATCTGGACACAAAGACCCACTGAGATGCTGCCAAGTAAACCCAGTGGCCTCAGACCGCTGCTGCTGGAGGACTGAGGACAGTGTGTCCACTGGAGGACACGTCTGAACAGGATGACATCAGGTGTGACCAGGTGTGATTCTTACCTCCACTGCGAGTGAACCCAGGCTGTCCAGTAGGTTGTTGGTCGCCCTGGCAACCTGTTTGACGGCCTCGGGGTCGGACTGGATGTCCCTCTGAGAGACAAAGAGACGTTTTAGTTTCCTACTCAAAGGTTCATTCACTTAAAACAAACACTTTGTCTCTTACTGTGAGAGACATTTAAAGTCCTCCTGCTCTCTGTTGTTGTAGTTTGTGGACTGATCGACTGTTCATGTGGTTCTGGATGTCTATCGTCAGTATTGATCAGCTGCTCGTCCTCTGACTGTAAACTCTCCTCTCTGAGTCTCCCACTGAAGCATTTTACAGATGTCTCTCTGTGTTGCCGTGGACACAGAGACACAGTGAGGTTCACACAGTCAGTCAGCAGCTCGTACATTTCCTCAGACAAAAGGATCGCTGACGTGCGGCTCGCTTTTCAAACCTCTCACACCACCAAACGGGTCTCCAGGCTACGAAAACTGAGACTGTAAAGAGCCGAGACGGGCCGAGACACGCCTCCTCCCACACACACATTACACACTGAATACACAGCAAACACACCTGAGGACAGGTGAGCACGCCCTCCAACACTCAGAAAGTTTCTGCCCATGTCATACCTGAACGCACCTTAAAATACAACAAGAAGTGGCTCAAACTCAACGTGCTGACGTGTTTCCATGTTTCATCTGCTGTCTGAACGTGTTCATTAATAAAACATGTTGATTTATGGATCAACAGCAGCGTCAGTTTCACTGATGACTCGTCCAAACATGTTGGAATAAAATAATAACTTTAGAGGGATGTGTTGTCTTATAGGAGCAGGAGCTAACACTGTTAGCTCAGCAGAACTACCTGATGCTAACACTGTTAGCTCAGCAGCTCCAGTAAAGATAAATATGGTCTCCTCAGATCAGGTTGTGATCTCTTCTCTCCTGCAGACTGTGATCACAGCAGACGAGCTGTATGGAGACATCTGATGTTTTAAATCAAGTCTCCAGCTACTTCAGTTGTTTAGCAGAACGCCGCAACTCTGTTTTACTGTGAAGCTCCAGAAATGTTTTGTGGACGACAAGACTTCACCTGACTTTATATCATCAGGAGGAGATGAGTGAGGTTAATGTTTGAGTGGACTGTTCCTTTAAATGAGGACAATGTTCATGATATATTCATATCTGTTGATGAACTCTGATGGTAAAATGCTTTCAAAGTTTAATTCAAATAAAACTGTTCCTTTCACTTTATTTAAATATGAGCTGATAATAATTCATGTTTCTTTCATGTTTGATTAAACGTCTGTGTTTCCACCAATCAGAGCTCAGTTGTGTGAGCAGGTGTGAGTTTACCTGGATGGGTTTGAAGAAGTCCAGGTTGTTCAGGAAGAGCTCCTCAGCGTGGTTCAGCCAAGTGGGCGGGGCCTGACAGATCACTTCCTGTACCTGCATCGACACCTGTCGGTCCGAGATCGTCACAAAGTCCTCCAGGCTCCGCCCACCGCCTCTGCGGGGACACATGTCCCTCAGGTGGACCCCAAACCCCCTCAGGAGCACCTGAGACAGATGGCGAGAAACAAAGACACGGGAGGTACAGAGATTATTGCAGTCAGTCCACCATGTTGTCAGACTGACCTGCTTGTACTGAGCAGGTGCAGAGCGAGCAGGTGCAGAGTGAGCTCACCTTCTCCAGGTCGATGTCGGCGTCTCTGATCTGCTGGACATCGTGTTCAGACAGAGACACGTTCCTCCGCAGGAAGTCTGACACCGTCTCCTCGTCCCGCAGGAAGTGTCTCAGCTTAAAGCCTGAGAGGACCAAACACAGACACACTGAGAGAGCTTCTCCTCCTCCTGCTCCTCCTCCATCTCCTTGACCTCCACATCCTACGTCACCTCCTCCTCCTCCTCCTGCTTCACCTCCACCTCCTTCACCTCCTCCTCCTGCTTCACCTCCTCCTCCTCCTCCTCCTCCTCCTGCTTCACCTCCTCCTCCTCCTCTGAGTGAACTTAACCTAAAACTCGACACCAGGTGATTTTTTTTCTCTCTGCTCGATGAACTGAGTTCCAGGTGAGACACACCTGAGGCTGCAGGACAGTCAGAGGAAGTGTTGACCGTAGTTGGTCTTGTGTGGGCATGTCTGTATGTAAATGAGCGTGTGCGTGCAGAGTACACATTTTACTGCATGTTGTCACACGTAACCTGCAACACGCACACTGTTTACATTCACAAAGAAGACCACAACACACACACACACACACACACACACACACACACACACACACACACACACACACACACACACACACACACACACACACACACACACACACACACACACACAGTGTTTTCTTCTTCTACAGGTTTAAACATGTAGCTGTGGCGGCTGCACAAACACTTGATGATGTTTCTTCAGTATGAACTCATCAGAGCAGTTCAACATTTATTATTAACTGATCTGTGGTCAGACTGAGGTACGGAGGCCCCACAGGGGCAAGTGGAGGTGACGGGTCAGAGGACACGCTGAGCTGTCTGACATCAGCAGCTCTGAGTGATGTGATTGGTCAAATGAGGAAGAGTTTCCAGCAGAGCGACACGTCGGCTTCAATCAGACCAACTTTCCTCCACGTTAATTACAGAGCGATCAGACTGCAGCCACCACGCCGACACAGCCAGCTGTCAGCCAATCAGCAACTGGCGCCGGCCTCAGAGGACGTGAGCGTCGTCTCAGTCATCAGCACAATAATCTTCACTTCAGTTTCATCTGACACGAGATTATCTCACCTGTTTATTGAATACTGGACACTTTGGGCCTCCGTACACAAACAAAGAACTAAACCTTGATGTCAGAGATTCTCACTGGACATTTTGCTCAGAGGCACTACAGCAGTGAACAGATTATGTCCTGATGAATGGATGAGACATGACGAGCTGACAGCAGAGAGAGGAGGCTGGTTAGCCAATTAATTGATAATCAACACAGCTTGTGGATTAATTAACCAGCTGAGTGATGAGTGACTGCAGTGAACTGAGGACTGACTCTGATGGATCAGGTCCAGGTCCAGGTCCAGGTCCAGGTTCAGGTTCAGAGCTCCTCGTGAGTCTCTGCAGTTGATTCAGCTGCAGAGCGACACGTCTGAACTCAATGACGCTCAGCGTGTCGCTGCTGAGCGAGCGAGCAGAGAGACGACACGCTGACCTCCGCCTGCTGAGGCCCAGCGCTCTGGTTCTGCTCTGAAGTCTTCACATGTTTCCTCTGAGTCCGGCCCGCTCAGCAACACACTGAACTCTGACCAGGTGAGAACACCTGAGAAGGTAAACCTGCTGCGGCTTGTCTCTCCGCCCACGCAGCTCGTTCTCATGAATTAAAGCGGTTTGTGTGATCAGCAGTGATTAAAGGAATAAAGAGCAGAAATGTGCTGCAGCTCCATCAGAGGGAGGAGGAGGAGGAGGTGGAGGCCAGCAGGTCGGAGCAGGTAGAGAAAAGAAACGCCCCCCACAGCGAGAAGAAAGTGCAAATTAACACACAAAGAAGAAAATTCTTTTTGTTCAATGAGGCTGAAACTTCAGAGGACAGACGGAGGAAACCAGCTGCAGAGAGACACTCTGACTGCTGAGGACATTTCACATCTACAACACTACAGTTCTGTTTGTTTCCCTCTGCAGGGTCAGAACTGTACCGGACCTTTTACCAACAAACAAACAGCTGTTGTTTGTGTCTCAATGTTAAATGTTCCTGTACGGAAGCCCAGAGAGGCAAAGACCAAACCTCTGGTGGCCTCAGTTCTCTGCTCTGAGCTGTCTGTCAGGATCTTTAAAGGTTCATTAACATTTTTTTCCAGTTGCCTTCAGGGCGTCCGTAGTTCTGTCATCCTGCCCCAGACCTCATTATTACTATGAAAAATATTAAATCATTAAGTATTTAATAATTATTGATGAAAATAATTCATCAACAAAATCATCAGTCCATGAATCATCTTCATGTAACGAGTCGTCGACTCTTTTCTGCATCTTATATATTTACTTTTACTTCCTGTTCACTTTCTTATTATTATTTTCATTTTATAAGAAATAGTTTTTGCGGCCCCCCAGAGGTCACGTGTAGACAAATATATGACTGTGTGAGTCAATAACAACACAATGATGTGGAGCGACGGCTCGATCCAAACAGGTTCAGAACTATAATCTGTGAATAAATTCATCAATGGACCAGCATGTCCCGGTGCTCAGCGGTGCCAGGCTGCACTGCTAGCTGCATCGCTAACTGAGCCAACCAGCTAACTAGCTAATGGCAGCTCCAGCTAGCAGCAGTTAGCGGTGACTGACTGTTTCTGACTGTTTCTTACCTGACTGGCTATTCTGCAGCGCCTGCAGAGCCTGAGCCAGCTCCTTGAATCCGTCCAGGTTCTTGTCGTTCTGACTGTACAGAAGAATCTTCTTGGCGTCCGAAAACAGACGAGATATTCTGGAGAGGAAAAGATGAACAACATGAACATCAGTCTGAAACGCGACAGAGCTGAATGCTTAAAAACTACCTGATAAAAAACATTGAGGGACTGAAGACGACTGGGTTCAGAGCAGTTTAGCATGTTTAATACGTTTAATCAGTTTAATAATGACTTGAACATTCACGTGTCGCCTGCAGGACGTCACATCAGTGACTCGCTCCTTCAGTCACCACGATAACAAAAGTTAGTTCAGTCAAAGATTCAATGTGGAAACTTTCTTCTTCTGAGCTGAACGATGTCAGAGTTTGAGTTTAAATAATGGAGAAAGACTGAAGTTAGCATGCTAATCAGCTAGCAGGGCCTGAAAACCTCTCAGCAGCTCCACCACACTCATCTGAGCTCTCTGACTGGAGCCAGATAATAGGACCGCTAACTGCACAGCTAACAAAGCTAACTAGCTGACAGCAGCTACAGTTAGACCTCTCCCCTTTACTTGTTGGAGCATGAACCCGACAGGCAGCTGATTCTTACATACAGCATCTTTAACAGCAGCATTTCAGAATAAAGGTGACCAGTTTTTCAGAATAAAAGCCTCAGCTCTCACATGGAGTCGTTGAAGTTGCCGACGACGCCCGGAGACTCGCCCGGCGTCGGGTGTCTGAAGCAGGGGTTGTTGGCATTGCAGAGGATTCCCTGAAGCCACGGCAGCGTGCCGGCTGACGGCATCGCCTTGTTGGGGAAATGACCTGCGGACAGAAAAAACAAAACAGGAAGTGACTCAAGGTTCACCGCAGAAATCTGTTACCAGAGTAAAAGCATAGATACAACAGAAGCTGGAGTAGATTTAATAACTGTTTGTCCCAAACACAAAGACATAAGTGACGTCTCTCTTCAATGTCTCCGCTCACATCAGGTTTGTCCACACGGTCCTTTCTCATGGTCCTCTGTTTGACTGTCTGTCTCAGAGGTTCATTATCCTCAGAGGATGAACACCGTCCTACGTTGTTCAGACATTTTGCGTCTCTCCAGCACGTGTTGAGGACACACGTGCCGTCTCAGCAGCTTCCATCTGAGTTCACCTGAAGACGTTAAGGACGTCTCTTCTTTATCTTCCTGCTGCGTTGGAACGAACTGTCCATACGTTCACCTGGACACACTGCAGGTAGATAACCTGTGATTGGTTTATTATCACCTGCAGCGGAGCATCAGCAGCAGCGAGGGCGGAGGCAGGAAGAGCAGCGACCTTTACCCCCGTCAGCTTCATGTATGGAGAAGACGCTGCTATCAGAGACCTTTACCTGCCAACAGGCCTCCTGCTAATCAACACTGATTAGATAAAGACGGACGCACTCAGACACGTACCTGCAGGACGCTCAGGGGACATTCACACTTTACAGATCCACGCTGAGCACAAACCAGCCATCAGGTCACCGATCCTCTAACCAGTAACCCAATTAATCAATTAATCGATCGATCCACAACTGAGCAAATATTTGAATGATCTGTTAATCATTAACTACGTTCATGAAGAGAAACTTCATCTACTCCGTCACAGTGAACTGATCAGCACTGGTGGAATGTAACTGAGTACTTTTACTGAAGTACTTTACATAGTGATTATATATTTGTTTCTATTTAATGTAAATGTCGACTTCTCCTCCACATGTCAGAGGAAATACTGTACTTTTTACTCTATTACATCAGTCGCACCACTTTAGTTACTAGTTACTGTGGTGGACAATGGAATACTCTGAAGTACAAGTACAAGTACAAGTTTTGGCACAAAGATTTTCACTTTTACTTCAAATCTTTATGTTCCAGTTATCGTCTGCTTCATTACTAACAATTGATATCAATGGATCTCTTGTTTTGAACGCAGTACTTTTACTTGTAGTGGAGTATTTATATTTTCAGTGTGGTATTAGTTCTCTGACCTCAGTGAACGTGTTGTTATAATGATTGTTGAGTGAGACATCCTGCTGACATCATGAAAGCATGAAAAGTGTCTCCATGGTGATGAGCTGATGACATCAAACTAAAATTAAATAAAAGTTACTGAGCAACATTTCCTGTCTTTCCGTGACCAATCAGAGACGTCAGCCCTACAAAGCTCTGCCCCTGAAGCTTTGGGTCAGATCTTCACGTGTCTCCGGTTCCTCCAGTCCAAAAACATTTTGTTATAAACTCTGTTGAAACATCTTCATGGTCACAGTCTGTTGGTCGTGTTGTTTCAGCATCAAACCTCCGTCAGGAGTCAAACTGAAGGCTGACGGAAGTGTTTCATGTTTCCTGTCTGAAGAGGAGCTGCGACCTGAACATGATGTGGTTGAAGACGTGTTCAGTGTTTCAGGGTCACATTACTGAGACGTTATCAACAGAAGATCGTCGACGTGTGAAGAGACGTGGAAACAACCGTGTACAGAGTTCAGTGGATGTGATTCTGATGCGGATCAGACAAGCTGACTGTGAGCCACAAGTGCAGAATGAAATCTGACCTTTGAGGAAGTCAAAGAGCTGCTGATGTCGTGTAAACGAGGATCTTAAAGTCTCAGTGAAATCTCCTGCGTGAGCTCCTCAGAGCTGCTGCACAGCGACGAGTTTCAACACGCCTGAGCTCACATGCTGCGTGAATCACAGCACAAATATTCCTGCTGCAGAACTGAGAGCTGACACCACTTCTGCTTTCACAGGGAAACAGAAACACTTCCTGCAGCTCAGCTCAGCGAGGTCCAGTGAGGACTCGGCTCCAGTGTGAAGCGATCAGAGCCTGCGGGTTTCCCTCGACACAGTTCAGCCAGTGTGAAGAAGAGGAGGAGGACTGTTTGTTTCCCGTCAGTCGGGTTTTGTTCCTCCAATAAAAAGTGTGGCCTGAAGCTGCACACATTAATCGTGCAGCTGAGCAACACTGACATGAAACATCAGAGCCGTTAATCCTCCTCTTTATGAACACAATGTGTGTCAGTCCTGTTTAACATTTAACGTCTGTTGTAACACGTTGGAAAAGAAAACGGTCACCATCTCCTGAACGCTACGCGCCACAGATACAACAACTTAGCTTAGCTTAGCATCAAGACTGGGAGCAGAGGGAAACAGCTAGCCTGGAGGTTCAGAGCCCCTCCACCTGATTACCAGGTCAGTGCGTGATTATATAACTGCATCAGGAGTGTATTGATCGTGATCGCAGCTCCGTGACCTTCACTGATGTGATAATGTCGTTACAGCCGGTGATAAAGAGCCGTAAACCGCTCTGATAATCACTACGAGGACGTTCAACCGGCTTCATTCACCCTCAGCACGCTTCATTTACGTCCTGCAGCGGCGACAGACACCTCAGCCGCTCTGCACCCGCACACCTGTCCCACCTCGATCAATACCTGCTGATCAGGCATCAATCAAGCGCTGCCAGTCGCACTGGCAGCTGATGTCAGAGTGTCCTTAAAGGTACAAGGGTCCAACGCTGCTGCTGATAAAGATCTGATAATGAGGAGCACCTTCACATCACCTCTGATTACCTGCACAGGAACTCCCAGCATGCACCTGGCTCCCACTGACCCACCTGCAACACCTGAGACAACTTTTTCACAAACAAGGACTGCAGGAAGACTTCAGCTGTCTGTCTCATGGACAAAACACATTAGACAGGTGAGACAGGTGGGGACAGAGACAGACAGGGGAGGACAGAGACAGACAGGTGAATGTATTGTCCCTCCGGCTGCAGTCGATGGGATGGCTGACAGTTTTCATTGATCTGATCTGAAGCCTGGTGCAACAGAGTAGCTGAGGTGCTCATGAGCAAGGCACATCACTAAAGATTAAACACAACAACGTGTGAATAAAGTTGTGTGGACTCACACTCATGCTGCTCGTAGGGAGGGTAGTTCAGCCGCACGGCGATCAGGATGAAGAAGATCAGCAGCGGCCAGATGATCTCGACCAGGAGCTGAAGCTGAGGGACGGACAGGAAGAGACAGGGACCATCAGCAGGGACACACACAGAGACACACAACACACAGTGATCCTCCCGTCGGGCTCATGTAGTGTCTCTGTGTGAAGCAGCTTCCTGTCTTTATTATTAGAAGTCATTCATAATTCATGAAGAGTCATCGATTGATTGACTTCAGACTCTCAACAACAGACAGCATGGCACAACACACACAACACAACACACACACACACACACACACACACACACACACACACACACACACAGAAACATCAACATATTTCAGGACATCAAAGCTCTGACCTTTTACCTCCTTCATACTGACTATAGATCCCTTTAGATCACCACAGATCACTATAGATCGCCACAGATCACTATAGATCGGCCACAGATCACTATAGATCACTGTAGATCTCTATAGATCACTGTAGATCACTATAGATCACCCTCTTTATACATGTTACCTGCAGGTTTTTGGCCTCAAATGAAAATCAGCCTTTCATCAGATCATTTTTCAGAAACAAAAAGACAAATCAGATGTTTTATCAGACGAGCCATTATGAAGACGTCAGTGAGGACGTTAATGAAGATGATCAGTGATATAACTGCTGATGACTGGGAGAGTTTGTATTTAAAACTACATGATCAGTTTGTTATCAGTGACAATGTGAAGTCAGAGTTCAGCTGATACAGTTCATTGATTAATAAGAGTTAATGAAGCTTCACACTCTGAGCTCCTTTACATTATTTTAACATTCAATTCATTCAGCTGAAGGGTTCAATAAAAATATAAATTATTGATTATTTAATTAGCTTGTTACATGTGATAACTAACTGGTTTCCTTCAGTTCACGATGACAACATACAGATCAGCCACGATCAATAATCAGTACAGTAACAGATCATGAAAATAAAGACTGCAGCTCTACAGTGTGAAAGGTAACAGAACAGGTACAGGTACAGGTGTGACTGACCGTCTGTCGTCGCCTGTAGGTGAAGTTCTTCCACAGCAACAGACCAAGCTGTGTGGAGACAGACATGTCTCTCTCTCTCTGTCCGTCTGATGAGTGTCTCCGCTGCTCGCTCGTTTGCTCTGCGATAAACAGACAGACAGACGGGATAAGACAGCACACGGACCAAGGGTGCAGAGGTCAAAGGTCACCACAGGTAACAGACTCCTCCTCACACTCGCCACTGATCACCTGTCACACACACACACTCAGTACATTACACTGACAGGAACATGTATATCTCCCTGTGTGCTGCACGTTCACACACAAACACCACATATTAATTATATTTATCATATTCATTATATTAGAACTGTTTTGTAATCGTTCATTTAAAGGAGCAGTCTGTAGAAATGTTCATGAGAAGAGAAAGATCGTCAAACAAACTGAATAATAAAACTCTCTTCGTTTCCATGACTGAATAAACTGAATTAACACACTGACCTTAAAGGAGCTTTATTGTGTTTATATGTGGCGGACCCTGCCGCCTTTCTAGCTTCAAACAGTGTTGTGGGACCTTATTTTCCTCTGAGAACAGCTGGTTTATTCACTGATGGAAACAATTTGTAGTTTAATTTAAATTAACAAGAACAACAACAACAATATTAGTGATACAGTTGTTATTCCCAACAGAACTGGCTGAGACATGCAGACATCAGATATTTTATAACACAGACTCACTTTCATTATTTAATAATAAACCAAGTCCTCCAGTTTCCTCACAGCTGCTGCTAAAACCAAACTTCCCTGTTTCCTGAGCTGTGGTCATGTGACCGTCGCTCACTCTGACTTCCTGTCACAGTGATGCACAAAGTTAAAGTTCATTGATTTTACATGTATTTATATTTCCTGCTGTTCTTCACAGTGACACTTTGAATATTTGCAATATTAATGAGCTAATAATACAAAGTGTTTCCATCAGTGAATAAACCAGCTGTTCTCAGAGGAAAATAAGGTCCCACAACACTGTTTGAAGTTAGAAAGGTGGCAGGGTCCGCCACATATAAACACAGTCAAGTTCCTTTAAGGTCAGTGTGTTAATTCAGTTTGTTCAGACAGAAAGAAAACTATGTAGTGCTCCTTTAAAGCAGGTTCACTGGACTGAAATCACTGCTGTTGTCAGATCTAACTCCTCCACCGGGAGCAGCCATGTTTGTTGTTGCTGTGTGTAACTGTATGATGTCACTATGTATATGTATATTAGATGTATATCAATATCATCATGAACCATATGATACAGCCCAGCTGTGTGCTGATGTTGATCATGTGAACACATTCAGAGTGTGTATGTGACTCTGGTCCAGTTACAGCAGGGATTACTCCTGTAATCTGTTACTTCAGCCAACAAGTACAAGTAAGAGGATGATGATGATGATGGTGGTGGTGGTGGTGGTGGTGGTGGTGGTGGGCGGGGGGGCTGAGTGCATTAGCAAGTGTAAAAGCACTCAGAGTCGTTTACACACTTTGAGAGACAGAGCTGCAGCATCGTTCACAGGAAACACTCTGAGTAATGACACACACTCACTCACTCACACACACACACACACACACACACACACACACACACACACTTGAACTCTGACTGAGAGACTGAGATGAAATCAGCTGTTTGATCAGAATCACAATCAAAGACCTTGTTTAAACCTGATTCAATCATCAACCAGTGCGGCCTGTCTGTCTCTCTGTCTGCCTGTCTGTCTCTCTGTCTGTCTGTCTGTCTGCCTGTCTGTCTGTCTGTCTGCCTGCGTCCTCTTCTTTCTGTTGTCTGTAGTTCAGTTTGGTTTAAAGCTGCTGTGAGGTTGGAGGCTCTGAGGGACACCAGAGGACAACCAGCTGCTGAATGAATCAGATCAGTCAGATGATTCTTCTTCTTCTTCTTCTTCAACATGTTGTCTCTGCTGTCTGAGGGACGAGTCTCTGATCCTCTGAGCTCATTAAACACTTTTAAATGTTGCCTGCTGTTCAAAGACCTGATTGAATCAGTGATGAGCTCCTGCAGCGCCCCCAGCGGCAAACACACGAGCTGCAGCTGAACAAACCAACATGTTTCATCTCAGCTCAACTCACTTTAACACACAACTGTCCCTCATGTTCCTGTCTTCAACCACAATATTAACTTCATCTGTCAGGTTACTGTAACTTTGTTCTGTTTCTACAGTTTGATCAACTTTACAGACAGTTTGAGTCACAGAAGAAGAAGAAGAAGAAGAAGAAGAAGAAGAAGAAGCAGCAGTTATAATGATGAAGGTTGTCTCCTCTGAAGCAGAATAAAGAGAGTAACCAGGTGAGAGAGGTGAAACAGAGCTGAAGGGAGATAAAGTGCAGTAGATGTGAGTTGCGGGTTAAATACCGGTGTGGATGTGGTTCAGCCGCAGACTCTCCGATCCTCCTCCTGCCGCTCTCAGCAGCCTCTGATCCCGCACCGAGCTGCAGCTGCGGGACAAACACTCACCGGAGTCACAACAATCACGCGCAATGCTTCCGCTCACACCCTTCAAAATAAAACACCGACAACCATCATCATTAACTACAACAGGATGAGTCGGACTGTTCTGTCGCTGCTGATCAAGTTGTTGTGACGTGATTATTTACTTATTTACTCACTTATTTATTTATTTATTCATTATAGATTCAGCACATTTTATACTTTATATCTGGCTTGAACTGCTGCTGTTATCACTAAGCCACCAAGCTAGCCTCTGTTCTTAGCTCATTGTAGCTTATAATGTGAGCTAGTAGCTAGTAAGAGCTAGCTAGAGGATCGCTAAACAAAAGCCACGCCCCTTCCGGTGACCTCATGGACCTTATTTCAGAAGAGGGACAGATATTGATCCTGTCTGAGCTGTGTCATGAGTCACAGATGTTGTATGTCAGTTTGTTGTAATTAAAGTCAAACCTCATGTAGTTTTGTGTTAAAGCGCTCAGTGAACTACATTGTCTCATCTACACCAGAACCAACACCAACATAGAGCCAACTGGGCTCAGAAAAGCTGGTAAATGAGGTGAACATCATGGTTCTGGTTCAGTTCTGTGAGCTGCTAATATCAAACATCATGTGTGTGATTCATGACACAATTAAAACAGGATCAATATATATGTCTCTCCTCATCACTACCAGACAAGATTTGATCAATAAGGTCCATGAGGGGAACCGGAAGGGGCGGGGCTTCAGCCCTGTAGTGACATGGGGGCGGGGCTTCAGCGCTATAGTAACCTGAGGGGCGGGGCTTCTGTCACCTGGTGACTCTGGTCTGAATCAACTCAGCGGTTTATAATCAAACATTTAAACTTCACTTCGTTAGTTAGGCTTTTATTATGTAAGGTGAACTCTGGCCGAGCTTCCGGTCTCAGTGAGCGGACTCTGGGGTTACTATCGGTCACTGAGCAGCAGGGCTTTCCAGCTAGCAGATGTTTCACAATAAAATACTTTTTACTGTGACTCAACTGATGTGAGATCAGACAGAAAGTGAACTACAGGCAAGTACTACAAATATATACTACTACTATACTACTATTAATACTAATAGTACTGATAGTACTGATAGTACTCGTAGCTCTGGTACCGGTCCATTGGGTCTGTGTCTCCTCACTGGTTTTAGTGCTTGAAGAGAATTTCCCAGTAAAATACAAACACATGTTTTTAATGTAGATTTACGTCAGTTTAATGTTTCAGCTTCAGGACTTTTTCCTCTTTATTCCCCCAGCTGCTGTCTCAAGGTTCTCTGTTGGTTCTCTGTTGGTTCTGTGACTGTTCTCCCCACTTTCCATCAAAAAGTGAACCGAGTGCTGGTTCTGTGCTGCCGTTAGTGCTGGTTTGGAGTTGGTTCGACCCGTGTGAACCTTGTAAAACCAGTTTGTTTTTCCACGGGCTACAGATTCATTGTAGAGTCGAATCATGATGTCATGTTGATCCCGTTTTTAAGATAGATAGATAACTTTATTAATTATCTATTAAATTAGGTTACCATAGCAGCAGGTACGTTCAAGTACAAATACAATCAAAATACAAGGCAGATATAGAAACAATAAAGTAGTGTATACAATAAAAGTAGTAAACCACGAGAACAAGGAAATACCTTCCTGTTGGTTTTTGTTGGTTCTGTGGAACATGAACAGAACTGGGACTCTCCTCATGTTTCAGGAGAATCCTCCTTGGCTGTGCTCAGCTCTGTTCTGTTGTGCTCTTTGGGAAGGTTGCTGGTTTAAATCCTGCTCTCTGACGCTCTCTTTGTTTCTGACTTCAGATCAGCTGTTTGACGAGTTTTAATGTTGGACACAGACACTGATGAAGACAGAGGATGGAGAGCGTCTGCTGCTGGGTTGGACTGACCTCTAGTGGACAAACACCTGATCCACAGTACACCAGGTCCACTGTTCTGTGGGCTGTGCAGAGGCTGGACCAGAGAAATGATGTTTGATGTTCTGGGTTAGTTCTGGTTCAGATATCTGTTTAGAGTCATGATGAGTGAAGGTTCTTTCAGTCTGCTGACTCTCCAACACACTAATGTCAGAGGGTCAAGGGTACTTCGATGTGCGGCCGGGTGAGCCAGGGATTCGAACCAGCAACCTTCTGGCCGATTGACTCTACCTCCTGAGCTTCGGCCACCCCAGGAGTCCAATCCAGTGAGTTCTGATTGGACTGAAACTCTGTGAGTCGTGTGCTTCACTGAGTCTGAGCGAGTCTGAGTCTGAGCGAGTCTGAGTCTGAGTGAGACTGAGTCTGACTGATTTTGATTCTGATTTTGATTCTGATTTTGATTCTGTGTCTGAGTCTGAGTCTGAGTCTGAGTGAGTCTGATTCTGAGTCTGATTCTGAGTCTGAGTGAGTCTGAGTCTGTTTTACAGTACATTTACTTAAGTACTGCATGGGAACAAATTCAAGGTGCTTTACTTGAGTTTTTAATAGAACTTTCTACTTGTACTCCACTACCTGTCAGAGGTAAATATTGTACTTTTTACTCCACTACATTTGTCTGACAGCTTTAGTTACTAGTTACTTTTCAGATAACCTTCCTGTCCAGTGAAAACCACGTATCTCCAGATGTGTTGATGTTGAACTGACAGTATACCCAGAACTCATACTCGAGTAAAAGTATCTGATATTAAATGTAGTTAAGTATCAAAGTATCAGTAAAGTAAAACTCATGAGGAAAGATCTGAGGCACTCAAGAGGGTAATGATTAAAAAGCCTTCATTGGTACATGGCTAATC
The DNA here is from genome assembly GCF_965226575.1 of Pagrus pagrus. NCBI lineage: Eukaryota > Metazoa > Chordata > Actinopteri > Spariformes > Sparidae > Pagrus > Pagrus pagrus. Next base: position 8,162,126 of record NC_140189.1, on the reverse strand, counting down.
TAATAAAAAACATGCCAACGCGTTTCAGCCTAAAAGGCCTTCGTCAGGGCAAGGGCAAAGTGTTTGTCAGTCAGCTCTGCTCATTGTTAAATAGGTAATCAGAGACAGCTGCTCAGTATGAGCAGGTAGGCGGTCACATGATCAGCATGACCTGCTAATGACAGAAAAAAAGATCAAGATATGGCAGACTCTATGCAACCAAAGGAAAATCTGCACCACACAATTTAACATCATACATTTAACAAATAATCCAAAAAATCAACAAAAAAACCCCCCATACATAATATATACATTCATGTAATAAATATTAAGCTTGGAAGAGGACTGAGAAGTTACTTATTTCTTTCTCTAAAGACCTGTCTAAGAGACAACAGAACTACCAGTTCTAAGAGAAAACAATTACAGAAAGGGAGAGAGATCCAGTTCGCCATTCAAACCTGGGTAATATGTAGCTTTCAATGTATAAATCCAAAATGACTCTCTTTGTAGGAGTGTTTTGAGCCTGTCTCCACCCCTGATTGAGTTTTCAATATGCTCTATACCTGATATCTTTGATAAATTCATTTAATTTAATTTTTGAGTGCCACAGATCTTTCCTCATAAGTTCTACTTGGATCCCTAAACTGAAGAGCACCAGAGGGACACCTTTTCCTACACCCAAGCAGCACTCCATGCATTTTTTTTTTATCAGTAAAGTAACTCATCCATATAGTTACATGTATGTATAAACTGTATACTGTGAGTCAGCTGATCATCACAATCACTGATAATCAATTAATTTAAAAATGTGCAGCATGTAATCTGTAAAGTAACTAGTAACTAAAGTCATCAGATAAATGTGGAGAGTGCAGAAAGTGCAGAAAGTACAGAAAGTACGGTACTTGAGTAAATGTACTTAGTTACACTCCACCAGTGTTAACCTCAAGCAGTATTTTAGATTCTCAGCTGGTTGAGAGGAGCTGCTGGTAAATATTTCACGTCTGATTGTTTGATCTATAACTAATATTGATCACATGATCACATGTTGGTTTGTGTCGAATCTAAAAGTAATCAGTAACTAAATAACTGTATTACTGCACTCTGCTCTGTTATTATTTGATTTAAAAATGACGAGAAACAAAGAAAATACAGAACGTGAAGAGTCCAGATGGTTTCTGCTGACGAGACTTTAAACAGGCTGAGACACACACACACACACACACACACACACACACACACACACACACACTCACTCTCACACTCACACTCACACACACACACACACACACACACACACACACACACACACACACACTTGTTCAGCCTGGTACAACAGTAAACAATAAGACAAAAGCTCTCTGTCCTCTGCAGGCTGATCAGACCCACATCGCTGCTGTCCTCAGTCTGACAGGAACACCAGGACCCTGCAGGACTCTCCAGGACTTTCAAGGTATCTCCAATACTTTCCAGGACTCTCCAGGAACATGGACCCAAAGCGTCTCTCCTCGAGCTCTCAGCAGCAGGTTCATCTCAGGATCTCGGGGAAGGTTTGTTTGACTAATTACTGATAAAACTTTTCTCAAGTGCTGTACACATTTTGAAGTACTCCATTTTATATTTATACTTGATACTTGTACTTCACTTCAGAGTAAGATTGTGTATTTTTACTGCACTACATTCATCTGACAGCTGCAGTTATAATGATTAATACATCACATTAAGACTCACTGAGGCTGTCCTACTGTGATACCTTAGTAAGACTGCAGGACTTTTACTTGTAACTGAGTCTTTCTACACCGTGGTACTGTTACGTTACTCCAGTAAATGATTTGGATACTTCAGACTTTCTGGTTCTGTCTCTGACAGACTGATATTTTAAAATCAAGTCCAAAGATTTTAACCTTCCTTCAGGAGACAAGTTGGTCGTCTGTGGTGATGAAGTACTGTAGTAATACTGTAGCAATTAAAAGTATCAGAGTAATGAGTACAGACCAGTTTACTACATTAACAGAAGTGTTTGTCAGGAAACAGACTAATAATGAAATGTTATGGAAAGATTTACTAGTAACTTCTGGAGTCTGTCACTGTCAGACACTTTAAATAAACATGTAGACATAGAAAATATCTGTGAGTCCACATTTAGTCAAGTGGTGAATAAATAAATAAATAAATACATGTAAAGACGTTGTTGTCATTCATCTTTCTAATAAAGTTGTAAATGTGGAAACAGCGTCACCCTGTCATTAGCCTCCACTCAGCGGTCACCGCTGGTATTACACCTGCAACTCCGCCGGCTTTGTTGTGCAGCTGCTCCAATAAGGTCCGGCACGAGCACTAATTGCGCATGCGCAATGAGATGAATGGCCGCTGCACCTGACGGCCCACCAGGAAGTGTGGCGGACAAATCCTCGGCTGCTAATCCCCGCTCGGTACGGTAACCGGAGGAGGCTCCGACAGTAGCATGCTCAGCGGGCCGGACCGCTCAGTCTGACCGTCGGGACCGTCTCCGCTCCGGGCTCGGCCTCCGGGATCGCGCCGCTGCGCAGTGAGTGCATGCAGGCAGTGCGCGCGGGGCTGTGCGTCTCCTCCCCCCGCCTTTAGGGCTCCAGACCCCGCTGCTGCTGAGCTGAAGCTCCGTGAAGCTCCGTGAAGCTCCGGGCACGTCCACCCTGACTGCAATGGGATGCTGCGGTAGCGCGGAGGTAAGAACGGCCCGGCCCGGTCCGGCTCGGCTCTGTACCGTCCTCCACCCCCCGGTGCCCTTCAGCAGAGCACCGGTGCGTGTTTATTTTTTCACCGTGAAAGGGAAACCGGTCCCGGGGAGCAGAGAGGGCCGAGCTGGGATTAGAGCCAGGAGCGGTAATCCAATTAGCTCCTCGCGGGGACAGGCGGGTTACCGGGCCTGCTGGCGGGGGACGGGCCGTCATGTCCCCGCTTTGTTATTGTCCACACACCGCTCGGCTCTCTGCTCCGGTCAGCAGCCGCTCCGGGTCGACATGTAGCTTTGTGTGATGTGACTCGTGATGAAAACCGGGCCGAGCCGAGCTAACAGGCCGGGGACAGGCTGAGTGTGTCGGCCCGGTCCTCAGGCCCGGTCCGGTCCCGCTGTGACGGTGTGTTTGTGTGTGTTTCAGAGGACAAAGAGAGAATGGAGACCGCTGGAGGACCGGAGTTGCACAGACCTGCCCTGGTTCCTGCTCTTCACCGTCTTCTGCGTCGGCATGGTAACCACAGCCAGCCTTACTCTGATGACATGTTTACATAATCAATATTAGTGATCAGCTTTCATGTGTGAGTGACAGCACACCAACATGTTCTTTATCATCCAACTCAAACTAATCATCGATCAGTGATCAGGAGAAAATCAATCAGCAGCTACTCTAAAGACTTCCTGTGTGACGTCACAGTGACCTGCCTGTCAACATGAACAGACTTGATGTTTCCTCGCACTGTACTGATAATCAATCATCATCAGATCAGTAATCAATGATAACAATATTCAGTCATTTCCTGAAGGAGGAGCAGTTGATGGTGATGGTGATGATGATGATGATGATGACGATGATGCTGATAGTGAAGGTGATGGTGAAGATGATGGTGATGATGATAGTGAAGATGATGATGATAGTGATGTTGGTGAAGATGATGGTGATGATGATGATGATAGTGATGGTGAAGATGATGATGATGATGATAGTGATGATGGTGATGGTGAAGATGATGATAGTGAAGATGATGGTGGTGATGATGATAGTGATGGTGAAGATGATGGTGAAGATGATGATAGTGATGGTGGTGATGGTGATGGTGAAGATGGTGGTGATGGTGAAGATGATGGTGATGGTGAAGATGATGGTGATGATTGTGATGGTGGTGATGATGGTGAAGATGCTGATGGTGGTGACGATGGTGATGATAATGATGATGGTGAAGATGGTGATGGTGATGATGATGGTGAAGATGGTGATGATGGTGATTGTGATGATGATGGTGGTTATGGTGATGATGGCGGTGATGCTGATGGTGATGAAGGTGATGGTGAAGATGATGGTGATGATGGTGATTGTGATGATGATGGTGATGATGGTGGTGATGGTGATGATGTTGGTGGTGATAGTCATGGTGATGGTGACGATGATGAAGGTGAAGATGGTGATGATAGTGATGATAGTGATGATGATTATGATGATGAAGATGGTGATGATGATGGTGAAGATGATGGTGAAGATGGTGATGATGGTGATGATGGTGGTTATGATGATGATAGTGATAATGGTGAAGATGTTGATAGTGATGATGATGGTGGTGATGCTGATGGTGATAGTGATGATGGTGATGGTGATGATGTTGGGTGATGGTGATGGTGAAGATGGTGATGGTGATAGTGATAGTGATGATGATGGTGATAGTGATGATGGTGATGGTGAAGATGATGATGGTGATGGTGAAGATGATGATTGTGAAGAGGATGATGGTGATGGTGATGATGGTGATGATGATTGTGAAGATGATGGTGATGATGGTGGTGATGATGATGGTGATAGTGATGATATTGATGATGATGATGATAGTGATGATGCTGGTGGTGATGATGGTGATGTTGATGTTGATGATGATGGTGGTGATGTTGATGATGATGGTAAAGATGAGGATGATGATGGTGAAGATGTTGATGATGGTGAAGATGATGATGGTGATGGTGTTGGACAGTGAACTCAGGTGCTGACAGGATGATGATGGTGATGATGATGACACAGGTTAAATATCACAGGTGTGGTTGTGATGAGTCAATTAATTAATTAGTTGTTTAAAAGATAAATTAGTTGCCAAATATTCTGATAATCAAATTGTTTTTGTCTATTCTAAAAGTCAAACAGTTGCCATGTTTCCTTTAAATTAGGAATGTCCCAAGCCCGATGATTTTTATGCCAGCTGTCATAAACGGAGCACAATTTGTGGCAGAACGCAGACGTGTGCGTAACGTTAGTCTGGCAACCCTGTGGATAAAATGTCTGCAGTGTGGAAATATTTTAAATTAGAAAGCGAAAGCGGTCCAACGGCGACATGTAACATCTGCAATACGACTGTTTCGCAAGGGGGAAACAAAAGAGCTGCATTTAATACTACAAATTTGATACGGCACATAAAAACAAACACTCACACTCAAGCAATACAGGCAAAGACAAAAAAGAACCAAATGAAAACCAATGTTAGCATAGCATATGCAGAATAAGAAAGAGCCATATGAAAGTATTTACTTTGTTTCAACAAAATAATAAACCTATTAACAGCTTGGATGCAGGTGACTTTTTTCTTAATGCAGCTGTATTATTTAGGAAAATATTAGTTCGGGCTAAGTGTCGGATCCAGACTCGGTATCGGCAGATACTAAATATTAAATGACTTGGATCGGGGTAAAAAAAAAACCTGATCGGGACATCCCTACTTTAAATATCAAGTGAATTAAAAAAAAAAAAAAAATGAAAACAATTAAAATGTGAATCTGATGTGTGTCCATAAATGTGTTTGATCGAATAAACTGGGCTACATGTAGTGTAATTTAGTCAAAGGATGACGCGGTGTAGGCTACGTGGCTACGTGGGTACAGAAATAAACAGAGGCTAGAGGTCAACGAACCAGGACACAAAATGAAGACAGGTCTTCAGGGATTACTGTCCACAGGGTCAGTTGTAATTGTTCTCGTATGGCAGCTAACATCGGCCATGTTGCAGGCTGTCCAGAGCCAACCAAGAAATGCCATGATGGTAATACAGACAGGAAACAGCCGATCAGTCATGTGAGCTGAAACGTGGCTCATGACTGATTCAGCGTCTTCACTGAGGATCTGCTGCTTTTCTTTGTCCTCTCTGACAGAACCTGAAGACTCTTTGGGTTTTGGACTGCTGACTTAACACTCATGGTTATTCGATATTTTACAGACTGAACGATTTATCGTTAATATAATCAATGGATTGATTGACACTGAAAGTTATCATTAGTTGCAGCCCTATTTGTGATGTCACTTTTAAATGTGACTCACCTTGCTGACATCACAGTGAGCGTGATGACATCACAGTGAGCGTGCTGACACCACAGTGAGCGTGCTGACATCACAGTGACCGTTCTGACACCACAGTGAGCGTGCTGACACCACAGTGAGCGTGCTGACATCACAGTGAGCATGCTGACATCACAGTGGTCAGGATGTTCTTCTACCTTTAATCTTCATCAGTAATTTAAATTCCTTCCTGTTGAACTTGAACTTGTTTACGTGTGAACAGGTTTCAATGAAACGTGATTTTTAGTGTCTCTGATTTTAAACTGGGTCAAAACTGGTGAGCAGAAAACCAACGAAACATGTTGAAGCTGATGTGTTTGTTTATTGTTGATGATAAATGAAATGTTTTATATACAAACAAGACATTTTAGTATGAAATGACAAGAATATGATGAGAGAAAAGAGAAGTGAAACACGTTCAGTAGAGCTGTCTGAGTACAAATATACATGATTAAAGCTCCATCACACTGATTAAATTAATGAGTATTGATGATTTTGTTTTTAATCAATATTCCAGCTGCTCCTGATCCACAGTATTCAGTGTCAGTGTAGTTTAATACTGAGTACCATCAGATGAATCAACATGTGACGATCAGATATGTTTTAATATTTAATGATTGTGTTACTCTTTAGTTCAACATGTGGACTTTATATTGATTTAACGTATTAAATGATGTATGCAGTCTGTAATGAGGAGTGAATTACTGCTGCCTGAGGCCTCAGTCTGCTCACACATCAACAGATATCTGATCAATAAGTTTATCACTGATCAATAATACAATTCTCAGACAAAGAAAAGAGCAGCAAAAGAGTCACACACATCACTCATCATCAAGACTGAAGGAAACATGAGCCAGAGCTGACCAGGTGTGACTATGGTCCAGGTGTGACTGAGGTCCAGGCGTGACTGAGGTCCAGGCATGACTGAGGTCCAGGCGTGACTGAGGTCTAGGTGTGACTATGGTCCAGGCGTGACTGAGGTCCAGGCGTGACTGAGGTCAAGGTGTGACTGAGGTCCAGGTGTGCCTGTACTCCAGGTGTGCCTGTGGTCCAGGTGTGACTGAGGTCCAGGTGTGCCTGTACTCCAGGTGTGACTGTGGCCCAGGCGTGACTGAGGTCTAGGTGTGATCTGTCGCTCAGCTTCAGTCTGGTTTCTGAAGCAGCAGATTATAATGAAAGATACATGAGACTCAGTGTTCCTGATTTCCTGCAGACACTGAATGCAGCAGCAGAGCAGACAGCTGATTGGCTCTTTAGATTGCACAGAGTTTCAAATGAGCCACTGGATTGGACAATAAATGGTTTGATTTTAAAGCAGAGCTGTCACGTGACTGTTTCCTGCTCTGTCTGTGTGTCCTGTAGGGCAGCATCTGCGGCTTCACCATCGCTACCGGCGGCGCCGCTCGCCTTGTCTTCGGATATGACAGCTATGGCAACACGTGCGGTCAACGCAACGAGCAGATCGAAGGCGTCCGGCTCAGCGGCCTCGACCACACGGACAGGAAGTAAGTCTGATGTCACATTAAGTCTCTGATGATCACCTGGACTGATGCTGCTGTGTGTTTGTGACGTGTACCAGGTGTGTTCCTGACATGCAGCCCCGTGATACTGCAGTATTTGTTGGGTATTACTGTAGTATTTTGTTGGGTATTACTGTAGAGTTTTGTTGGGTATTGCTGCAGTATTTTGTTGGGTATTGCTGCAGTATTTTGTTGGGTATTGCTGTAGTATTTTGTTGGGTATTACTGTAGTATTTGTTGAGTATTTCTGCAGTATTTTGTTGGGTATTACTGTAGTATTTGTTGGGTACACAGCTTCATGACCATCACACAGCTACATGACCATCACACAGCTTCATGACCATCACACAGCTACATGACCATCACACAGCTACATGACCATCACACAGCTTCATGACCATCACACAGCTTCATGACCATCACACAGCTTCATGACCATCACACAGCTACATGACCATCACACAGCTTCATGACCATCACACAGCTACATGACCATCACACAGCTACATGACCATCACACAGCTTCATGACCATCACACAGCTACATGACCATCACACAGCTACATGACCATGGCAGTTACAACAAACAGTCACTAGGTGGCAGGTCTCCTCTTTGACTGACTGCTGAAACAAGTTCTTGTTACATTGATATTGTTCATAAATGATTTCCATTTGACAGTCAGGCCTTAGTGTGGTACACTGCTAACACATTATGGACATTACTCAGTACATCATGTAGACCAGCTGTTAAAGGGGAACTACCGTTTTTTACAACCTGGACCTTATTTCTAGCATAAAATATGATCATTTACTCACCCAGATAACTTTGGTGTCATTTGGAGTCGTTCGGACGAAATTAGATCCAGTGGAGTGCCGCGTATATCCATATAATGCGAGTGATCAGGGCACTGAAGCGCAGCCTCTATATAACGCATTATCTGCCGCAAAACTAGTTCATTTCACCAATATTTTGTTATGATACGCTAGTGCTATTCCCCTCTGAGTCCGGGGTTGCCTGTTATCAACATCCGGGGTCTGTAGGTTGACCTACTAACCTCTGACCTGGATGATGTCATCTCTGAAAGCCGCACGCACCTGCGACAGCCGGCCTGTTTACCTGTAGTTTGCTACTGCTAGTTTTTTGCAACATGGCTGAATATTTTTCCAATTCTGAGGTGGTGGATGATGACTTTGTTTATGATGGACGTCCTTACCGTTTTGAGCCAGAGTACACGGATGAGGAGCTCATTGAAAGGAGGATGCAGAGGCAGAGAGAGGAACAGCTGGCCAAAGAACAACAAACGGCTGCGGCTAGGCTAAACGGCCAGGTCAACCTACAGACCCCGGATGTTGATAACAGGCAACTCAGAGGGGAATAGCACTAGCGTATCATAACAAAATATTGGTGAAATGAACTAGTTTCGCGACAGATAATGCGTTATATAGAGGCTGCGCTTCAGTGCCCCGATCACTCGCATTATATGGATATACGCGGCGCTCCACTGGATCTAATTTCGTCCGAACGACTCCAAATGACACCAAAGTTATCTGGGTGAGTAAATGATTGTATTTTATGCTAGAAATAAGGTCCAGATTGTAAAAAACGGTAGTTCCCCTTTAAAATAAGAATTCAAAAATCAAGAGTTATCATGGCATAAAACCAACAATCCCAGACTAGACTAGATATGGTATTGGGTTACTGTTACTGCAGTATTTTGTTACTATAAGTACTCTGCATGTAGTATAAGTACTCTGCAGTACTCTGTGTAGTACTCAGTGTGTGTCACAGCCGTGATGCGCTCAGGTGCAGGTCTGAGTGTAGGTCAGCAGAGATTGTTGCAGCTGGAGGAGAACAAGACGTTTTGTTCTTTGTTCAGTTTTTCTCCCACGTCTTCATCCTCCACTTCATCCTCCTCTTTATCTTCCTCTTCATCTTCCTCCTCATCCTCCTCTTCATCCTGCTCTTCATGCTCCTCTTCATCCTCCTATTCATCCTCCTCTGCTAGTTTTACTGCAAACACTTTCAAACACGACATGACTCAGGCCTGACTTGGGGGCCCTGAACACCCCACAGTCCCTGCAGGTCAGCTGCTGTCAGTCATTTGATGGAGTGCAGATAAAACAGAACCAAGAGCACCAGTGTGGACAGACACGTCTCACTGACACGTCTCACTAACACATCTCATCGACACGTCTCACTAACACATCTCACTAACGCGTCTCGTCAATACGTCTCGTCAACACGTCTCACTAACACGTCTCATCAACACGTCTCGTCAACACATCTCACTAACACGTCTCATCAACACGTCTCACTAACACGTCTCATCAACACGTCTCACTAACACGTCTCATCAACATGTCTCGTCAACACGTCTCATCAACACGTCTCACTAACACGTCTCATCAACACGTCTCACTAACGCGTCTCATCAACACGTCTCACTAACGCGTCTCATCAACACGTCTCGTCAACACATCTCATCAACACGTCTCACTAACACGTCTCACCAACACGTCTCACTAACACGTCTCATCAACACGTCTCGTCAACACGTCTCGTCAACACATCTCATCAACACGTCTCACTAACACGTCTCACTAACACGTCTCATCAACATGTCTCGTCAACACGTCTCATCAACACGTCTCATCAACACGTCTCATTAACACGTCTCATCAACACGTCTAGTCAACACATCTCATCACGTCTCATCAACACATCTCACTAACACGTCTCAACACGTCTCACTAATGCGTCTCATTGACATGTCTCACTGACGCGTCTCATCAACACGTCTCACTAATGTATCTCATCGTCACGTCTCAACACGTCTCACTAATGTATCTCATCGTCACGTCTCACAGACACGTCTCATCAACACATTTCACTAACACCTCTCATCACGTCTCATCAACACGTCACAACACGTCTCACTAACGCGTCTCATCGCATCTCACTAACACGTCTCATCACGTCTCATCAACACATCTCACTAACAGGTCTCAGTAACATGTCTCATCAACACGTCTCGTCAACACATCTCATTGCGTCTCATCAACACGTCTTATCAATGCTTCTCATCAACACGTCTCATCAACACGTCTCAACAACACGTCTCACACGTGTCTCATGGACACGTCTCACTAATGCATCTCAACGACACCTCTCACTGACGCATCCAGAAGTGTCAAGTAACGAAGTACAAATACTTCGTTACCTTACTTAAGTAGAAATTTGGGGTGTCTATACTTTACTGGAGTAATTATTTTTCAGCCGACTTTTTACTTCTACTCCTTACATTTTCACGCAATTATCTGTACTTTCTATTCCTTACATTTTAAAAATAGCCTCGTTACTCGTGAAATTTCGCTGCGCCTCTGACGCGCCTCCGGAGAGGCACAGTATTGGCGAACCGAACCAGTGTGAACGGATAAGCCGGCAGCGCGGAGCGGGGGTGTGTCAGTCTGGTGTTCACTGTCTGATAACTGTACAGATCCTTCACTCAACAAACTATAGATAAATGTCCCACAAAGCAATGTTACATGACCATACAACAGTAACGTAGTAACTGGTCGTGTCTTTGGCAACTTATATGCGGAAAAAAATACTGCAGTTATTCGTGGAGAAGTGTCTGTCTGGCCGACTTTTCGTCACATTTCTGCCCAAAAAACAGCGTCTGTCCCCGGCAAAAAACTTTAACTCGCCAACTGTTTGTCGCGGTGAAGACTTCAGTGAACTTTCCCCCATAAACAGCCTCCCTCCCCGCAAGTGATAGAGTCAGACAGTGTCCCGTTTACTGATGGGGATTATGTAATTAAGAGAAAAACGTAACTTTGTCATTTTCCAATCCATGTCTTATTATAAATTAGGATGTTATGGTATCAATCTGAAAGGTAAAACCATCGAATTTTACTCAATAGCCTTTGTGCCCTGTCACGTGGCCTTGGTGCCCCTAAAAAAAAAAAAAAAAAAAGTGAGGGCCAAATGGCCTTGCCCCTAAAATGACGAAATTCCAACCCTGTCCGACACCCTACTGGTTTGTACGCGATCTATTGCCCCTGCACATGACACAAATCAAGTAAATCAAGTCACACTCCAGCAAGGACATAGCAGACTTTATGTATGTAGCCTAGTACGAAGATGTCCGTGGCAGAGACTCAAGAGAACTCGAGCAAAATGTCACAGATGTTAACGCTCAGTAGTACACATATATGGTTCTCTAATGTATTTGCATTGTACTAAAATGCATTCATTTTCAATGGGCATACATGAGGCTGAAACAGGTAGCCTAGTGCATCCCAAATTTTTCAACATTAACATTTTAATATAACATTATAGTCATTATGGCCTTTAGAAAAATGTTTTTTGGGGAGGTGGGGTAGTGCACTATAGACCCTGTGGCGCGGCCTAAGCTTTTGTCCTTAATGGCATTTTTTCCCCTTACATTACTTTTACTTTTATACTTTAAGTAGTTTTGAAACCGGTACTTTTACACTTTTACTTGAGTAAAAAGCTTGAGTTGATACTTCAACTTCTACAGAAGTATTTTTAAACCCTAGTATCTATACTTCTCCCTGAATAATAAATGTGAATACTTTTGACACCTCTGGACGCATCTCATCGTCACGTCTCACCGACGCATCTCATCAACACATCTCACTAACACATCTCATCGACACGTCTCAAAGACAAGTCTCATCAACATGTCTCATCAACGCGTCTCACCAAAACGTCTCACCGAAAAGTCTCAACACGTCTCACCGTCACGTCTCATCAACACATCTCACTGACACGTCTCATCAACACGTCTCACTGACAAGTCTCAACACGTCTCACCGACACATCTCACCGACACGTCTCATCAACACGTCTCACTGACATGTCTCAACACATTTCACTGACACGTCTCATCAACACATCTCACCAACACAACTCACCAACACGCCTCACCGACACATCTCATGTACACGTCTCACGAAAACGTCTCACGGACACGTCTCACGGACACGTCTCACGGACACGTGTCATTGACACGTCTCATCAACATGTCTCACTGACACGTCTCATCGACACATCTCATCGAAACATCTCAATACGTCTCATCAACACGTCTCATCAACACGTCTCATCAACACGTCTCATCAACACGTCTCACTAACACGTCTCACTCCAGTTTGTTTTAATATGTCATCCTCTTTTATAAAGTGTTATTAATAAAGTTTTCTATCTGATGATGATTTTCCTGTCTCTTAGAATCACATGTTGATTTCACTCTGTTTATTTAGCTTTGAAATAATTTAGCATAGTTCGAGTTAAATCATTAATTTTGGTTCTATTCCTAAAGAATGAATTAGTTTTCTTGTTTCCCTCCCACCTCGACAGATTTTCATGGCTGCAGTGTTTCTTTATTTACTTGATTGATTTTTTTAAATGATCAATCATCCGGATCAATAGTCAACACTGTAATTATCTTGGTTCATAATCTGTACTTTATAAAGTGAAGTTGTTTCAATGACTTCAGACTAACGAGCACAGTTTTCCTCCATGTTCACTTCCTGTCTCATTAAATCCACATTAATGTTTGTGTGAAGAAACAAAACAACAGTTTTTATTCACTGATTCCCTCTGAACGCTTTTAATTTGTAGGTTATTGTTTCATCTCTGTGGAACTCAGCACTTCCTGCTGACCTTTCACATTAAAAGTGATTCATGCTGTCTCTATTCAGGGATGTATATCAGTTGCTTCTGCTTGGATTTATTTTTACTATCGCTGTTAAGTTACTGTTAATCAAACAGACAGTTCCGGTAGGCTTTTCACAATAAAAGCCCATCAGGAAGAGGATGCACTGAAGTGAAACTAGTCAGTGAGTGAAATGATCAATAAGAATAATCTCCCTCTCATTTAATAATCATCACATCCTGGAGGCTTTTAATGTTAAACATCTGCAGGAAGTGTTGAGTGTGATGACAAAAAACAACGAAGTCAAACTAATGACTTAATTATTAAAACTGTTGAGTCTGAAATTAACATTAAACTCTGAATGTTCACCTTTTAAAGACGGAGGAATTCAAAGAGCTATATATGATGAAGGGTTTTATTTTGTTTAATTATCGTTAATGTGCTGATGATGATCTGATTCAGTTTAAAATGCTGATCACATCGTCTCACAGCCCCAGAAGAACTTAACGACTTATTTTAACTGAGCAACAGTCCAGAACCAAAAATATCTCTTTTACTGTCGACTGTTATACAAGCAGCAAATCTTCTGCGTTATAAATATTTATCATGTTTTCATCAAATAAAATGACTGAAACGATCAAATTAGTTGTCAATTGATTTTCTTTCAATGAACCTTTCGTTGCAGCTCTTCAGAAGTCAAAGAAAAACATGAGAACGACATTTAAAAAGACAAGAAAATCTTAAATGAATAAAGTTGTCTGTATATAACTGACTGTGACGACTGAGCGCTCTTAGTTTGAAGGGATGACATCGGGATGACATCTGGATGAACACCTGAGCTGTGCCCTCTACTGACTTCCTGTGTTCTCTGTCCCGGCAGGTTCGTCTTCTTCCTGGACCCCTGTAACATCGACATCGTCCAGAGGAAGATCAAGTCGATGGCGCTCTGCGTGTCTCTGTGTCCCACCGAGGAGCTGAAGACCTACCAGGACCTGAAGACGTTCGCCATGGTCAACGGTGAGCTCATCACTCTGAACATGACTTGCACTTGAACAGGTGTGCTGATGTCTCCTGCAGCATGTTGTCATCAGAGAACATGACGTGTAAAACACACTGAAACAGTATCTAACCTGGAAACATGCAGAATGTGTTCAGTGTTTTCAGCCCTGAGTGCTGCCTGCAGGTACAGACACATGTCTGCCTGAGGGTCTTCCGGTTTGTAGCCACCGATCAAAGCAAGTCCTGATTGGCTCACAGCTGCTCTCGATCAGCTCCTGTTGAACAGCACTTTAGTTAATGAAGCATATAAATATTCTGTTTGAGTGACTGTTGACTGGAGGATGATTAAATGATGCAGGCGCTGATGTTTTATCTCAGTTTAGTCTGATTATTGTCAGGACGTCTTTAGTTCAGGTCCTCATTGACCCGTCTGTGATCAGGTGGAGACCTCTGCTGCTCGTTGATATTAACCTGTCACTAATTATCGAGAAGTTACGATGTATTGAAACAACTCAACCGTTGTTTTCATAATCAACTGATGAAACGTGTTGTAAATGTAAATGCTCATCACAGTTTCTCAGAGCCCACAGTGACATCAACCGACAGTCCAAAACTCAAAGGATCTTCATTAATAACCTGTCGATTATAATCTGGATTAATTGATCAGCTGTTTAATCTCTATGTCGATCAGTGTTTCGTCCTCAGACGTCTTGTTCAGACCTTCAGTTTATTGAAGCTGACAGCAGAGAGTTTTTTTAATGAGTCAAACCGATTAATCGATTATGAAATGGTTGGTGATAATGACTCTGACTTACTGGATGCAGACTGTTGGTCTGAAGTCTGTTTTCTTCTTTCTGCTATCTGTGTGTAACAACAACAGAAACAACAACCTGCAGGTTCTTCACGTCCACTGAAGCTGGACACCAACCTGTTAGCTAACAGCATGAACAGTAACAAGCTAGCAGCTGTTACTTTTCTCTTGAGGGATATTTTGATTTTAATACCAGAGCTCATACAAGTTTCTCCTGACACAGTTTTGCAGCGGCATCATCGCTGCATCCTGGTTAAACTCCGCCCAAGACGATTGTGATTGGTTTAAACACGTACTAACAAGCCAGAGCGTTTTTTTCCTTCTGAACCAGATGAGACCTGGTGCAGTCTCCAGCACTGACTCAGGTCAGTCTGTGGAGACGCAGGATTCATTTATAGTTGACAACCAGTTGATTAATTGATAAATTGCTGCAGCTCTGTTCTTCTTTTACTGTCTCAATTACCAAAGACAAGCAGCTCGTCCTCACATTTAAGAAGCTGAACCAGACCATGTTCAGTGTTTCTGCTCTAAAAATGACTGAAATGATGAATTATCAAAACACTCTGTGATTAACTTCCTTTGATCAATTAATTGATTAATCGACTGTAATCGAATCTTTCTGGGCCAAAGATCTTACCTGTAGTTTAATTAATTCGGAACAACATGGTGTCTCTTCCCAGTCTGTGTGTGATGATGCGTTCAGAACAAACATGACTCTCTCGACACCCAGTTGGTGAATGTCAGCGTCTGGAGCTGCGTCTGGATGACGGCAGCTTCAGGCTGTACCTGAGGCTGACCGGTGTCCAGGTCTCAGTCTGTCCATCTGTCTCCAGTGAGTGGCAGCTTCTTAATAGGTGTGTTAAATCATAAATAGTAAATGTGAGCAGCGGGTAGACGCAGACTGAATGAATCTGTCTCACCACATCAGTATGAACCCAGAACAAGGAGATTTCTCTGTGATCTGACTCAATAAATGGATCAGAAGACGCTGAAATAGGTCTGTTGGCCAGACGACAAGCAAACTACTTTAAAATGTTTGTTCCTTGACTGGAGTTCAGATCGATCAGAGCTATGCTGTGCTGAGACATATTTCCATGACTAACCAGGTAGTCTGACTTCCTCGCTCACTTTCCTCCACAGCAGCTCCTTTTCTGTCCTGTCCCAGTACAGTAGACGTGTTATCGTATAGCTCGGTGTCTGCAAACAGCCACGATTACTGATTATATTCTCTCCTCCATTGTTGTTCATGAATGTCCGGACATGAGAGATGTGAACGTCATGATGTCAGTATGAACGTCAACGCTGCTGGGTTTTAAGACGGCGCCATAAAAAATCCTCACTTGAGTTCAATATTTTCAACTCACGAATGCACGAATTTCATGCATCATTCACGTCGCCCACCGCAAATAAACATTAATTTGTGCCTCTTCTCATCTTTTCATCGACTGTATAATCTAGACACGTGAATAATTCACCCCGCTATGTCCTGAATGCCCCATAAGTCCGTTGACATCAGTAATAAAGAGCTGTATCGTCTGCGTAGAGACAGATTCTGAGCTTTGGTGGAAGGTCGACCACGTACAGTCAGACTGAGATGGTCCTTCAGACTCTGAATCTAACCTCAACTCAGGACGCTCTGGGATCATTCACAACAAATAAAGTTTAATACCAGACAACATAAACACCAACGCAACATATATCTGTGACAGATGGACTCAACCGCTCGCTTTTACGATGCTAATATAAACGTTTAAGAGTTTACACACTGACTGCTTCCATGTAGATACATTCACATCAGCCAGGTGTGTGTGTGTGTGTGTGTGTGTGTGTGTGTGTGTGTGCTTCACTCAGTTGGTTGTAAAGGAAGCAGTGATGTCACCAGTTGTTCAGACGCTGGCCGTCACATCATGCTGATGATTTAATGTCTGTGACCTGACACACCATCAGTATACAGAACACACACACAGTACAGTAGAGTAACAAAGGCAGCATTAAATGGTGTATGTATGGTTGGTGCCACTCTGCTCCGTTTGTCCTCCATCATGGCTGCTGTGTCTCAGTGTGTTCACTGTGTGAAACGTGACAACAGACGTTTCATCAGGTGACATCACAGCTCCTCTGGCAGCCATGTTGTTAATGAAAGGGGTCATTGTCTGAGAAATACACAGAGGGACCAGTTCATCAGTCTGAGAGCTCAGGGCTGCTCGGGGAGGGTTGTTCTTCTTATTCTGTCCACCCTCAGTTATCAGGCTTCAGTTATAAAAGCTCAACATTTCTTCTTCTTCTCTTAGCTTAGCATAAAGACTGGAAACAGAGGGAAATGGCTAGCCTGAGTCTGTCTCAAAGTGACAAACCCTCCACTCTGTCATTCTTCAGCACTGAGCTGCAGTCTCTTCATGTTACACAAGAGAAACTGTTTTATATGTTGAGTGTTGAGGAGAGTTCAGTCCGAGTCTGAGGAGTGAAGCTGCTTGGTACTCTGGTGGAACAGCAGCAGATACTTCTGTATGGTGCGCTCTGTTATACTCGGATGACCGTTCCACTGCACCTTTCCCTGTTGGAAAACTGATGATGATGATGATGATGATGATGATGTCATCACCTGTCTCTCTCTCTCTCTGTGTGTTTTAGGATCAGAGTTGTGTTCCTACGAGTTAGCAGGTCATAAATACCCCAGCCTTCCTGAGAGGTTCTCCAAATGTCCCAAACTTCCTGTTCCACCCAGGTACGTCCAGCCTCACCTGACTGCAGCTGACCCCTGACCTCTGTGTGACCTCTGACCTCTGTGTGTCCTCAGTAAGCCGCTGCCGGTGTTTAACCGCTGCACTCCGCTGGATGTTTCCTGTTATGCGAAGTTTGCCGAGGCCGTGGTGACATTCGTCAGTGACAACAGTGTTCTGCACCGACTGATTGCCGGCGTTGCCGCCAGTAAAGAGATCATCATCGGACTGTGTGTCCTCGCTCTGGGTGAGTTTACTGAGGTGACATCAGGACACAATCAGAGACAATACAATACTAATCACAGTAAAGTGATGTATGTAGAGGGCAGGTCGTCAGTGCTGGTTGTGCATCATGGGTAATACACAGTCATCATGGACAGAACTGCCCATGTCCGCAGTCAGTAAACAGGAAGTCAGATTCCTTCAGCCGGTTGTTATTAACAAAACTCCTCTCACAGATGAGAGCAGCCAATCAGGTACTTTGTCAATAGATGCTTAAACTGTGTGACCAGACCAGCTGGAGGAGCCTGAGTGAGGCTTCATCATGTCAGCTGTGTGGAGTTTCTTCAAGATAACCGAAGAAAAAAGCAAACGGCTGACTGATCTGAGGGCTGGCAGCACTTCAACACCACCACCTTGATAAAACACTCACCGAAACACTGTTGGAAGGAGACAAGTGCACCGCAACAACCACTACTGTTTCTCCACGAGCACGTTTGGGCCCGCTGAGTCAAACTGAGTAAACCCAGGCCCGGCAGATGTGACGCTGCACTTTAGTTCTGTGTCTGTGATGTATGACCTCTGACCTCTGTCTGTCTGTCTGTCTGTCTCTCAGTCCTTTCGATGATCCTCATGGTGATCATTCGTTACATCTCAGCTGTCCTCGTCTGGATCCTCACCTCGCTGGTCGTCCTTGGGTCCCTCGGTGAGGTCACTTCCTGTTTCCTCAGAGCGCATTTAAACCCTGTTCTGTCCGTTTACAACAAACTGAACGTCAATCTGTCTGTGTCCTCAGCGGGGACCAGCGTCCTCTGGTGGCTCTACATCGACCACCGGCTGTACGGGAACGACACCTCCACGAAAGTGACGAAGGAGGTGAAGGAGGAGGTGGAGGTCAGCAGAGACAGCGGACAGGCGCTGCTCGTCTACGCCGTCGCTGCCACCGTCTTCACCGTACGAATACCAGCTGATACAAACATGTTGTCTTCATGGCGAGTGGAGGCAGAGCGCTGTGTTTGATCAGGTTCCTCTGTTTCAGATCATCCTGTTGCTGCTGATGCTGTTCATGAGGAAACGGGTCGCTCTGACCATCGCTCTGTTCCACGTGGCGGGGAAAGTCTTCATCCACCTCCCCCTCCTCACCCTGCAGCCCTTCGTCACCTTCCTCGCCCTCCTGCTCTTCTGGATCTACTGGATCCTGGTCCTGCTCTTCCTGGGAACCACCGGTCAGTTGAAGAACCTGTTGGGGTCCAGGTGGGGCAGCTGTAGCTCAGTAGGTAGGGCGGGTTATCTAGTAATCAGAGGGTTGCTGGTTTGAATCTCTGGCTCCCCCAGCTGCATGTCAAAGTGTCCTTGAGCAAGATACTGAACTCCTGATGTTCCTGATGAGCAGGTCGGCGGTCCATTTACTGTTGAATGTCTTTAATCTTTTTTCATTTTCCTTCTTTTTAGACGTGAAGACATAAAACTGTCCAGATTTATTGATCTGAGTTGACTCTGGTTAAACAGCTAAGTATTGTTGTTGTTGCTAGAATAAGATCAAACTTTATTATCCTGAAGGAAAGCCGTGGACAGGAAGTCTGAATCACAGCCACGTGATAATAATCATGATACATGATAATAAAATGTAATAGGAGTGAAAGTAGAAATAAAACAAAATAAACTGAAATAGAAAACAGTCAAACATTCGATGATGTTTAAAAGTGAAAACAAAAATGTAAACGAGACATAAAGAAGCTCAACTGTTTGATTCAAATAAAACTTTATTAATCAGGAGGTTCAGAAATGGTTCTGATGATCTGAGCCCATCAGACTAAATGTAAACAAACACAGGGCTTGAAGCAGGAAAAAATCCTGTGCCTGAATTTTTTTTATGCGGGGGGGGGGGGAGATTTGCAATCTAAATGAATTAATCTGGTCCGAAACCAAAGGAAGGTAGGGGGGTCTGGGGGCATCCTCCCCCGGGAGAAAATTTTAGTGATTTTAATATGCAAATTACGCTTTTTGGAGCGAGTAGATACAAGTAGATACATGGCTCTTGCTAGGCACATTGTATATCCATCCATCCCAATTATAATCTTAGACATATCCCAGATTCCCAGTTAAAGAGAGAGCAAATCTCTCATAAAAGACGGCTTTGAGAGAATAAGAACACCGCACTTTCTTTCTTATCTTATATCTTTTTATTTTTTAAGTCTCTTCGCCTGTACAAGAATTTTGCATGCACGTGATCAATCAGCAGCTATTTTGATAACCAAATAAGGAAAAATGCCAACATGTATTTGTTGTAGCTTCTCAAATCAGATGATTTAAGCTTTTTTGTGTCATACCATACGTGATAGTAAACTGAATATATTTGGATTTTGGACCGTTGATCAGACAAAATATAACATTTGAAGACATCACCATGTACTCTAAGAAATTATAACCAACTATTATAGCTATTTTCTGACATTGTGTTGTGTTTATTACTTGTTTCACATCAGGTTTAATGTTTTGTGCCACTGTGCTCAGAGATATCAGCTGAGCTAAGATTTAAAAAAGGACTGTTTCATTTAATTTTACATTTCCTGAGACTTTCAGCACCGCAGTTTGGGTCAAAATTAGTCCAGCCGACTTCACTGCACTCAGCACCGGAGCACAGAAACAGAAATGAGTCGTTTGTTTCCGCTGGTTTTGCTCTCAGACATTAAGACTTTAATTTTTAAAGTCCTGCTGTTGTCCTGCGTTGCAAACCGATGCTTGAAAACGGGAGGCAACCGCCATTCCGGCATAACGCCATTCCGACATTAGGCCCTTATTGTGGGAATGACAACACTTAAACCTTTAATGAAACATCCCATCATTCCGACATTTTTTGCCTCCTGAGGTCGGAATGGTGGTATTAATTTCATTTTTAAATGTCTTGCCATTCCGACACATCTTTTAAAAGGGTTAGGGTTAGGGTTATGGGTTGCGGATTATGGTGAAACTTTGTCGGAATGCTGGGACGTTCGCATGTCGGAATAGTGGTATGTCGGAATAGTGGTATGTCGGAATGGCGGGATGTCGGAATTTTGGGATGTCGGAACGCCAGCATGTAACCCTTGAAAACAGACAATATTGAACGGTGTTTTCCACAGATTGAATGAAATACAGCAGCACTCAGGACTTGTTGCTCTATCTTTCAGTGATTTCTCTCCTTATCGGTGAAATATGACAAACTGAAGTCGCAGCTCCGGTTAACGTGGACGCCTATAGGGAGTAACGTTAGTGGCTAGTAGCTAAAGCTAAGCTAACGCTAACCGTATTTAACGAGCATGCAGCTGCAGCGGCTCCGGTGTTGACAGCGGAGTGAAAACACACCTGAATCTTTTCACACTAACTTGCCTGCAGACGAACCCGACAAATCCGCAGCATCACGCCTGCACCGTAAACGTTACAGTACCGGCTGACCGGAGTTAGAGATACTTTGCTGAATCAACGGCGCAAAACACAACGTTATGTTATTGTGAGCAGCATAAAAATATTTTCGGTTCGTTATGAGACTATGGCGGGGTGAATTAGACCGTGGCGGGCCGCCATGGTCTCGGTAATTAATGGGAAACACTGGGACGGGTGCTTCTCTGTGGGTTTTTTTCCTGTAGGTGTCAGGCTGTCGCCGCTGAGTTATTACTACATATTGTCCAATAAGGTTTATTCCGGCCTGAACAACATCAAACAGTCACTCCGGTGAGGCCAGACTCTATCACTCCCCTGCCAGCCGGACGACCCCCCCACCCATGTTGCCACATGTTGCTGTGGCAACACGATTAAAAAAAAAAAAACTTCACAAAAATATTCCTACGCCGGATTTCCAGCACCGTGCCGGAGGTCTTCAAGCCCTGCAGACAACAGCTGACCAACTGTGTCTGTGTGATTCTGCAGGGAACCCGATCCAGAACGAGGAGACGGGTCTGACAGAGTTCAGACTGACGGGGCCTCTGCAGTACCTGACCTGGTACCACGCTGTGGGTCTGGTCTGGATCACAGAGTTCATCCTGGCCTGCCAGCAGATGACTGTGGCTGGAGCCGTGGTCACGTACTACTTCACCAGGTGAGTCAGCGCCTGTACAAACCTGCTGGACAGAGTGCAGCTAGATGTTCCCCTGTATCCAGTCTTTATGCTAAGCTAAGCTAGCTATTACCCTGTCTCCAGTCTTTATGCTAAGCTAAAATAGCTGTTTCCCCTGTATCCAGTCTTTATGCTAAGCTAAGCTAGCTGTTCCCCTGTCTCCAGTATTTATGCTAAGCTAAGCTAGCTCTGTCCTTTCCTTCAGCAGATGAAGAATCAATACATACAAACATATTTGTGATCAAAGTAGATAAAAACAGGACAAAGTGAGTTTAAGGACTTTTATTGATTCAACATGTTGGAGACAAGGCAGCTGGTTTTTGATGATATTAGAGATAAAAACTAAAAGCAGCTGTGAACCGTGTCTGTTTCAGGGACAAGAACCGCCTCCCGGTGACCCCCATCCTGTCTTCAGTCCTGAGGCTGGTCCGGTACCACCTGGGCACCGTGGCTAAAGGATCCTTCATCATCACACTGGTCAAGATCCCCCGACTCATCCTCATGTACATCCACAACCAGCTGAAGGGAAAGGTAGGAAAACTTTATTAACACAACCAGCTGAAGGGAAAGGTAGGAAAACTTTATTAACAACACAACCAGCTGAAAGGAAAGGTAGGAAAACTTTACTAACAACACAACCAGCTGAAAGGAAAGGTAGGAAAACTTTATTAACACAACCAGCTGAAAGGAAAGGTAGGAAAACTTTATTAACAACACAACCAGCTGAAAGGAAAGGTAGGAAAACTTTACTAACAACACAACCAGCTGAAAGGAAAGGTAGGAAAACTTTATTAACACAACCAGCTGAAAGGAAAGGTAGGAAAACTTTATTAACACAACCAGCTGAAGGGAAAGGTAGGAAAACTTTATTAACAACACAACCAGCTGAAAGGAAAGGTAGGAAAACTTTATTAACAACACAACCAGCTGAAAGGAAAGGTAGGAAAACTTTATTAACACAACCAGCTGAAAGGAAAGGTAGGAAAACTTTATAAACAACACAACCAGCTGAAGGGAAAGGTAGGAAAACTTTATTTACAAAACAACCAGCTGACAGGAAAGGTAGGAAAACTTTATTAATAACACAACCAGCTGAAAGGAAAGGTAGGAAAACTTTATAAACAACACAACCAGCTGAAAGGAAAGGTAGGAAAACTTTATTAATAACACAACCAGCTGAAGGGAAAGGTAGGAAAACTTTATTAACACAACCAGCTGAACGGAAAGGTAGGAAAACTTTATTTACAAAACAACCAGCTGACAGGAAAGGTAGGAAAACTGTATTAACAACACAACCAGCTGAAAGGAAAGGTAGGAAAACTTCATTAACACAACCAGCTGAAAGGAAAGGTAGGAAAACTTTATTAACACAACCAGCTGAAAGGAAAGGTAGGAAAACTTTATTAACAACACAACCAGCTGAAAGGAAAGTTAGGAAAACTTTAACACAACCAGCTAAAGGGAAAGGTCGGAAAACCTTATTAACAACATGACCAGCTGAGAGGAAAGGTAGGAAAACTTTATTAACAACACAACCAGCTGAAAGGAAAGGTAGGAAAACTTTATTAACAACACAACCAGCTGAAAGGAAAGGTAAGAAAACTTTATTAACACAACCAGCTGAAAGGAAAGGTAGGAAAACTTTATTAACAACACAACCAGCTGAAAGGAAAGGTAGGAAAACTTTATTAACAACACAACCAGCTGAAAGGAAAGGTAGGAAAACTTTATTAACACAACCAGCTGAAAGGAAAAGTAGGAAAACTTCATTAACACAACCAGCTGAAAGGTAATATGACAGTCAGTCATATTATTGATTATGTATCAGCTGATGATGTCATTGTTTCTCAGGAGAACGCGTGCGCTCGCTGTCTGCTGAAAACTTGTATCTGCTGTCTGTGGTGTTTGGAGAAGTGCCTCAACTATCTCAATCAGGTAACACACCCACACACACACACACACACACACACACACACACACACACACACCTCAGTATCTTATCTTAATTGTCTCACCTTTATTTTCCAAGAATGCATATGCAGCCACAGCCATCAACAGCACCAGCTTCTGCACGTCTGCACGTGACGCCTTCGTGATCCTGGTGGAAAACGCTCTGCGCGTCGCCACAATCAACGCCGTCGGAGACTTTGTGCTCTTCCTGGGGAAGGTGAGACTGAGTTCAGTGCGTCCGTCTGTTTCCTGAACATTCTTCTCTAATGTAAAAACTAAATGGACTGAGCTGTGTGACTCTGTTTCAGATCCTGATCGTGACGTCGACGGCCTTTGCCGGGGTCCTCCTCCTGAACTACCAGCGGGATTACGCCGAGTGGCTGCTGCCTCTGATCATCGTGTGTCTCTTCTCCTTCCTGGTGGCTCACTGCTTCCTGTCCATCTTTGAGATCGTGGTGGACGTCCTCTTCCTCTGCTTCGCCATCGACACCAAGTACAACGATGGCACTCCGGGGAAGGAGTTCTTCATGGACAAGGCTCTGATGGTGAGACACACCGGACATGTTTCATCAGTCGTGAACGCATCGTTAACAAACCTTCAATCTGAACGTGACAGATGATGATATTAATAATGTGACGTATTGATTTGTCTACGAGTGACTTCCTGTCAACATTTTACATTTAAACACCAAATCAGACAAGTTCTCCGACACCCGCTGCGACCTTCTCTTAATGTGGACTCCTCCCCTTTTTATTTCCCTGCAGGAGTTCGTGGAGAGCAGCCGGCGGTTGGAGCGGGCGGTGGAGCGTGGGCGGAGCCGGGTGAAGGAGGCAGTGTCAGAGGGGGCGGAGATGAAGCCCATGGTGAGTGACAGCGGCGGCGGAGGGGGCATGGCCAGGCGGAAGAGCTTGTCAGAGGAGGTGGGGGCGGAGCTGGATGGAGACAGGGAGGAGTGGGAGGAGCTTCAGGAGTTCCAGGTGTACTACCTGCTGGTGGGGGTGCTGGTTGACTGGGTGCTGACGGAGCAGAGCGACTTCGTCCTCTGTCTGAGCGAGGACATCGTCCTCTTCCTCTGCGTCTACCTGCCCACCTCCACCCTCTTCCTGTTCGTCAGCCTGCTGCACACGCCAAGCCCTGCCCCCTCAGGCCCAAGCACAAAATCAGCCGCCGTCACCGCCACGTGCTAACAGATGCATGCTAACAGACACGTGCTAACAGACACGTGCTAACAGATGCATGCTAACAGACACGTGCTAACAGATGCACGCTAACAGACACGTGCTAACTGATGCATGCTAACATGTCCACACTGTCCTGAGCATGCTGATTGGATGAACACTGATGCATGCTAACCTTCCTCATCATCATCATCATCATCATCATCATCATCATCATCGTCATCATCATCACCGCTGCTTCCTCCTCAACATGTTGAACCAAACTTTGTTTTTTACTTTTGTATGTTTATATTTGTATAGTTTGTGATGATGTCATCGTCTCTGTCGGCCTTCTGTTCCTCACCTCAGTGCTTTACCGACTAAGCAGATAATAAACTCAGAGATGAAGCTTCAGGTTTCTGCTCCTCGTCTGTTTACATCAGATTAATAAATGTTTAAATATATAAATAATGATTCAAGTTGTCTGCAGGGTCCTAGCTTCCACATGTTACCTGCTCTGAATGAGACCAGAGTCACAATTACTGAAAATAAAAGTAATCTGATTAAATATCAAAACCTTCAACAATAATAAAAGTGTAATGAATTGTTTGGTGACCTTCTTAAATTCAGCTCCCTCCTCACTGGACTAACTGATCTGATTGGTTTCTCCTCACTACCCATGATGCTTCACTCACCTTCATTCCCCGCCTCCTCCTGCGTGCTGTGTGTGATGCTGAACCATGACAGTGTAACCATGTGGACTGTTTCCTGTTTCAGGCTCCGGGGACGAGTTCAGCTTGACCAAAATCAGCCAATGGGACTTCTTAAAAAAGAGACATTCCAAATGTTTATTTTTACCAACGTGTAACATGTTTACTATGGTTTCACTCCAGGGAAAACGATATTTTAATAAGAAACTGTAAAAACGTAACAATGTAATGAAGCACTTTATATTGAAGCGCTGCAGATTTTAAACAGGCTGATGCATTTTTTCGTAGTGATGTCGTTTTTTATAAAACTCACCTGAACTCATCATCTGCGCTCACACTTCAGTTGTAACACTGCAGCCGGGACACTTTTTCTGTTTGTCCACGAGCTGCCGATCACTCACGCACACTCCTCACCGGACTCCATGTTGGATCAGGAGCGCTGTGATGACATCGGAGGGGTGGAGCCTGTGGACAGATGGATGTGAGAGGAAGGGGTCAAAGGTCAGACAGACTGTGCTGCAACGTCTCTTCTGTTGCTCATCAGCCTGACGGGATGCACCGCCAGCTGATCGATCAATACATCCGATTGATTAGTATCCATGACATCCATCAGATCAGACCGCTGAGCGGAGACGGTTCCACTCATTCACTGATCTCGTTATGATCAATCAAAGTGAACGTGACACTGCCACAGAGAGACTCACAGTGAGTGCAGCTTCTGGAAGTGAACTTCTGTCACCGTTGATCTGAACTCCCATGATGCCTCGCTCCTGTTACATTCATCACATCCTGTCAGCGGTGTCTCCATGGTAACAGGACGCTAACCGTTCGGCACGTCGTTCATTCACAAAGATTAGATTAGCGATTTTATCGAGTGAATTCTGTTGTGACTTGTTAACGTAGCTGAAGCCTGGAGAGTTGCTGCTGCGTCACACATAATCATGTGACCGCTCAGAAACCCTTTATTCAACCCATTAAGACCCGTTTACAACACGTCTTCAGTCACACGTCCCGAGAGTGAACACGTTATCCGGGACACGCCCTCGTCACACTGGGCTTCACGGGCTCAAGAGTTTAAAGCTTGAAACCAAAACGAGCGATTTGTCTTGTCGTTACGAGACAAATCATGATGATAAAACTTTTGATGATCAGAGTGACCAGCTGCTCGTCTCATTAATTATTCCTGTCCATTGACGTCCTCGTCCAGACTTCGTGATCTTTAGTCTACAGAGACCCATCAGACTCCTGGTAGCTCTGACGTAACTGTCCCATCAGAGTCGCAATGACTCAATAAGCTGATGCGACTTTCACAGATGCGGTAAACATTTCCATGGTAACAGCAAGCTCCACCAATCAGAGACGTGGCTGTAGTGTCGTACTTCTTGAAATCACAAAACGTTTTTCTTACAACGAGGCTGATATCACAGTGACTGGGCCCGTCTACAGGAGCTGATGCCATCGTTCACAACCTCAGAGCTCCTGGAGAGTCCGTCGGTACCGTTAACACAGTATGATGAAATTCAACTCAGAATACCAACAGAATCTTCACTTCCAGAACCTCACTGCTGATCACTGCTGATCACTGATCACTGCTGATCACTGGATCATTATGGACGTGGTCTCGCTGGCACAAGGTGTTTGACTTCATGTCTCTTCCATCAGTTCACGTCACAGTAAAACATTTTCCGGGTCAACAGGTTAAAAATGAGCAGTGTCTTCATAGAAACAATCATGTCATCATGAGAACAGGATTCTGATTGGCTGTTGATGGCTGATGACGGCCTGTTTAATGGTTCACGTGTAGCTCGCAGTGCGACGCCTGTTTCAGACTCCATGTCGAGTGTGTCATTGTGTGGGCGGAGTCACAGAGTGTTGGGAGAGGTTCATAATGTTTGTGGTGATGTCGAGTCTGAAGCAGGCGTCAGCGTCCCGTCAGCTGATCTGTGACGGAGACCTGGATCCAACTTCCTGTCCTGGAGTTCGATCTCTTCTTCACTGTCTGAAAGTGTTTCCATTAAAATCCAGAGAAGAAGAAGGTTGGAGGTGTGTGGGCGGAGCTTCCTGTGGCGTTCACACAGTCAGCAATAAAACAAACTGCATCATGTGACCACATCACAACAATAACAACAACAAGTCTTCCTGCTTCGGTTGGTTCGACACATCTTCTCAGACAGGAAGTCGACTGTCTGACCTTTAATGTCCATCAGTCATTGTCCACCTGTCCGACACAAGACAACTGACGGGGCAACCTGAGAGGCAACCGACCGGGCAACCTGAGACACTGACCACATCAGCGTCCAGTCGCTCAGTGAGGTGCAGTCCTTTGAGTAGTTTGATCTCAACACTTTCACAAACAGGAAACAGCAGCTGATCACTAAACGTTGACAGACGACTCATGTTGATCTGTTGCCGTCCTGGTTGCCTGTCGCCTTGTTGCTCTGCAGGTTGAGCTGAGCGTCGGGCTGAATCCAAACGTCCAGGCGACGAGTCCACTGGAGATCAATAAGGTGATTATTATTGATCTGCTGACACTCATCAGTCCTCGTGGACCAGGATTCTCCTGGATCATGTGACCATCTGTCTGTGACTTACAGCAGCTGAGGCTCATGGGTACTGTAGTATTCAAAGAAAGACTGGACGTTTGTTTTCAGGCTCACGCTGCTGGCTCGATCAGCTGTGACGTGTCAGTTCAGACCCTCTGATGTGTCTCTGATGACCTGAAGGACGTGATGATGAACGTTGTTCTGTAGACCGTCTGAAGGTGGCCTTCCTGTCCCGGGGTGTGAACAAGCTCAGAGGTGTGTGTGTCTCTTAAAACGGACGGTTTCAGGCGGCGACTGTTCCCATCATCCACCTCCCTCACTGGACGAGCTGGAGAGTTTCTGCTCTGAGTTCTGTTTCTGAAGATGGACCTTGGTTCTGTTAACGTGGCTCAGTTCACAGACGGACCTTTACTTTGAAATATTCAGAGCATGTGTGTGTTTAAAACAGATGAGACGAGCATGTTTACTAATGCACACACACACACAGACACACACACACACACACACACACACACACTCCTGGATGAAATATTTAAATTCTTCTCAAACATTTCGTCACATTTATTTTGGATGATGTGACTCGTGTGTCGCCGGGCAGATTAACCTGCAGGAACTGAAGAGTTTCATTCAGATGAACTGATTATTGATTAGTGACGTCTCCATGTGTTCAGATCAGCTGACTGTGATGTGACAGAATCAGATTCAGTTTATCTTCTGTAAATTAAAATCTGAAATTTCTCTGAAAAAGAAAAGAAAAAAATGTTTCTAATAATTTTCCTGAAAAGAACAAAACGTGTCTGAAGATCAGAGAGGAACGGACATTTAAACTTATTATAAACTTAATCAGATAAAAAATCAATTATTGTTTCTGTTCTGTTCTGTTCAGTACAGAAGTGTGTTAGTCTGCGGCTCTCACCAGGTTCCGACCAGCCGGTAAAACAAACGTCTCAGCTCATTAAGACTTAAGTGATGTTTGAAACTAGGTAGGAAACATCTGTAGTGCTTTCCAATCATGATCAATCAGCTGTGTAAACGGGAAGTCACTGTAGCATCACAAGCTAGCAGAACAAATAACTAGTTTTCTAAATATTAGCTTTAATTCTGTGCACACATGAAGAAATCTGTTTCAGTTTATGAGAAGGAAAGATCTGTTGATGCTAAGCTAACTGATGCTATCTACTCATTTCGTTAAATGTTGTCAGGCTAACATGAAGTTGTTTTATTTTACTGAAATATAATTTAAAATCTTTCAGATTGAATCATTATGAAACATCATCTATCAAGTTTCAGCTCTGACATGTCGACCGTACTTCATTGAAGCACAACACATATTAGCATGCTAACGTTAGCTTTCTAAGTTAGCTACACACCAGTTACAGCTGCAGTTAGCGGCTAAGTCTGATCTGATCTGATGACTGACACTTGAATGAGGACGTCCGCAGTAACTTTACTCTCCAACACGTCAGTAAAGTCGTTCAGAACATTTTCTAGTATTTTGAAGGAAGACGACACCAGAGATTAATAATTAATTATTAATAATCAAAGCAGAAACTTTTCACCCTATTTTTCCTCTGAAGCTGAAACACTTATGTTGTTTTACAGACTGAATGAATTCAGCTGCAGGTTTGATGAGTTGACGTCACTGTTGTGTTTGTGATGACATGAAGGTTTTTGATTTATTGAGATCAGCTGTAAACATTCATTCTTCCACCTGATCAATCAGAACGTTTACATTTTTAACTTCCTGTCAGAATTGGATCATTAATCAAAGCTGTGATTTATTTTCTGGTTGATTTCAGATAAAAAATCTAAATTGAGTTTGTTGAGATGAAACTTTTCAGCTCCTCCGTCACCTGCTCATCAATAATCTGCTTCATTCATCAATCCGACCAATCAGAAGCTCCACCTGCTGAAGGTGTGGGGTCGGCAGATGTGCTGCAGGTTAGGGACGCTCCAATCAGGATGCTTATACTGAGTATTGATCCGATACTAATCACTGATCAGTTCAAACGGCGTCAATCAGCCTCTCTGATCCCTGAGCAGCTTCAACCAGCAGGCCCTGGTGACGGAGATGACATCACAGCTGATGTCATCGCAGCTGATGTCATCACTGCTGATGTCATCAGTGTCCGTCTGTGGTTGGTTGTTTCTGTTGAAGGTAAACTGGGCGAGAAGCTGCCAAAGATGTACGGAGTGTTAGCTTAACCTATGGAGTGTTAGGTTAACGAAAGGAGTGTTAGGTTAAGGAAAGGACTCGGAGCGCTAAGAGAAACATAAACTAGAGTGTTTTCATTCAGAAAAATCCTGTTGGCTACATTAGCTTCTAGCATGTTAACACAGGTTCTAGAGCGTGCTAGCAGCCTAAAGACACTTCCTGTCTGACTCCCAAGGCACTATTTTGTAGCTGCAGGGGTTTATGGGTATGATCACCTGGACAACTTTTAAAAATAATCAAAACTAGCTGCAGGTTTGTTTTTACTCACAAGAAGACAGTCGAGTTAAAACACAATCGAAGTAAGAAAACATTTTTCTTCTGTTCATTAAAAATCTCAGATTAACTTGGAAACACTGAACTGGACCGTTGTTCTCTTCATTAGCACAAACTGCAGTAAACCAGCGAGCTCTGAACTGTTAGCGTAGCAACAGGAAGTGAGGAAGTACTTCCTGTTCACAGAGACAGACGGTGGAAGGTCTCAGCACAGTGTCAGCAGGAAATTTACACTAGATCTAGATCTAGATCTGTGCAGCCGGCAGCTCACCGCTAACATGCTAACCAGCCGCCATGATGCTAGCTCCGACAGACGCTGTGTGCACGTTTCTGATCTGAAACCATTAGTAACACTGATCAGGTGTGAACGGACTGGAGCGTCCCTACCTGTACCAAAGTCACCTGACACGTCACGTTCTGGTCGTCATGGTTACTGCATTCTAAATACCGAGGAGCGTCTGAAGCGTCCTCTTGCGCTGATCACAGCGGAGACGTGACCAGAACAAGTTGCATGTTCATATGTTATCACAGCGCGTCATGTTGGTACGTACGGTGAATAATCTGCTGTTAGACTCACAGAACTAAAGTTACCTGGCGGACGTTAGCGGACAGAGTCCACCTGTCAGGTGTAACACTAGTGTTTAGGTTTTCTCTGCAGTAAGAAGTTGTTTGTAACATTGAAGAACTTTTTCTTTTGTTCTGCGTTGACTTTTTTATATTTATCATTTCTTATGTATATTTGTTTTTTAAGAAAAATAATAAAATGGAAAATTTGAAGCTGAACGTCTGAAGTCTTCTGTGTTCTGAGCTGAGTGTTAAAGGTGCAACACGTAAGAATTATGTGAGAAACGTAAACAATCATATCACCAGAACAACAGCTAGCTTGATCTCTGCCACACGATCCAGACGTCGTGATGTCATAACTGATTTCTTGAATGTTTCCTACATAATGCTCCTTTAATGTCAGCGGGACAAACAACAACACGTTTGTGTTTTAACAAGATTCTTCATGTATTAAACGTTCTGTTGGTCAAAGCAGCTAACGATCATCTTCCTCAGTGATTCATCTGTCCTCCGAGCCTCAACGATCAGCTGATGAGAGTTTGGTGGTCAGAGGTCAAAGGTCACTGTGACATCATCACGTTCAGGAAGCTGACTGGAGCAGACGAACGACCACGACGAGGAAATCACTTTAATTTTGAATCCTCAAGTCGTTCGATTGATCGATTATTGATTTCAAGATTGAATTATTTTGTCTTGTTACGTTATGAAGTGTTTAATTTTCACTAAAGCTTCAGATCTCCTTCAGTAATTAATAATCAGTGGTTGTAGTGACGACTTCATCACAGTCATTAAGCGTCTGCAGGGTTCCTCATGAGCAACATGACGCCCACAGTAACCGGCTCTGTAGCAGCCGCCTCTGGGCTCATCGCAGCGGGTCGACCCCGGTGCCGACTCGTACCGGCTGCCTTAAATTTGTTTGCATTACTTTCATCCGTTTTTTTGTATTGATCATTTACGCGTCAAGACGCGCCCTCTGTTGTGTAAAGGTGAGTCTGCTGCTGAGACAGTCTCACATAGCCTACAGAGGTGGAAGAGGATTATGCATTATATAGGAGATACTCTTGTAAACATCTATGCCCCCAATAAATATGATGGAAGGTTTTTTAAAAATATAGCAAATGTGATAGTAAGGGGAGTGGAACTATGATAATAGGTGTTCAGGATGGACGAATGGACAGGTTTCCCTCCGTTTCTGGCTCAGGTTTAAAAAAACAGAATGCTTACTAATATGATTCAAGAAGCAGGACTAGCAGATCCATGGAGAGACAAGCACCCAAAAAAGAGATTATACATTCTATTCCAATCCACACAACAGTTATTCAAGGATTGATTTCTTTATCATTTCAAAGCAACATCTGCACAACGTCTTGGACTGCAAAAATGAAGCTATAACAAAAAGTGCACATGCACCCATGCACCAGTTATTCTTACTATAGACATAGGAGGAGAAACACTTTTTAAATATTGGAGACTTAATACATCAGTTCTAGCAGATCAAGAAGTATTGAATGAACTTTAGAAGAATACTTCTTGCTGAATGACAATAATGAAGTAACACCCTCAATTCTCTGGGAAGGTTGTAAAGCAGTTATACGGGGGAAGATGATAGAAATATCTTCAAGGCTGAAAAAAATAAGAATGAAAAAACAAAAGGAACTTGAAAAAAACAAAAACATTCAATAAAGAAACTCTTGGAATTCAAAGAAACTAGACAGAAGCTGGATGAACTTTTGACGTATAAGGCAGAAGGAGCTATACGCTTCTCGTACAGAGGTTTTATGAAATGGGTAATAGAGCAAGTCGGGTGCATTTCAAGTACGTAAAGCACAATCTAACAGATTAGTGGCAAAGATTAGTCATCCAAAATCTGACAAATTATGAAATCACCAACAGATATAGCTGGAGCTTTTGCAGAGTATTTTAAAGATCTGTATGCAGACCCAGAGCAGACTCCACTGAAGAATGAATATAAGATTTTTTTTCAAAAATAAAACTACTGTCATTGACTGAGGAAGAGGCTCTTGATATGATCACACCAATCACAGAAGAGGAGGTACTAAATACCATAAAGACTCTGAGAAAAAAATAATCACCAGGAATAGACTACACCTGCATTAGTGAGTTTTTAACTTTGCACTTTCTAAAGGAGATGCCCCACCAACGTGGTCTGAAGCTATTATTTCTGTATTATATGAAGAAGGTAGAGATCCGACTAAATGTGATGGGTACAGACCGATTAGCCTGCATTAGAGTTAATGGGTGCTGCTCAAAGTTTTTCCCCCTTGAAAGAGGGGTCAGACAGGGCGACTGTCTCAGTCCCTTATTATTCATGATTAGTATAGAGCCTCTAGCTGAGACAATAAGCAACAATAAAGATATAAGGGGAATAACTGATGATGGACATAAAGAACACATCGCTTTTTGCGGATGATATACTTGCACTAATCAGTAATCCTTCATTATCCATCCCTGCTTTAATGAAGGATTTAAATGACTATGGAACAATTTCAGGATTTCTGATTATTTAAACAAAATCTATTGCAATGATGCTTTATGGGGAGAAGTCAGTTGAACTAGAGGAAAAAGTAAAGTTTCAATGGACCAAGAATAGTTTTAAATACTTGGGAGTGGTAATAACACCATTATCATCCCAATTATTTACAGCCAACTGATAAAGGAAATAAGACAGGATCTGAAAAAGTGGGAGCTCTTACCTCTGTCATTAATGGGTAGAGTAGAAACTGTACCAGTGAATATTTTACCACGCCTGCTTTTATGTTTCAGTCACTTCCATTGATTATTCAAAAAAACACTTTCAAATCTTTGGATAAAATGATTTCAAACTTTATTTGGCAAAACAAATAGGCAAGAATAAATTATAGAAAGCTGCAATGTTCCAAAAGGGACGGAGGTTTGAATTTACCCAATTTGCAAAATTACTATTGGGCAGCTCAACTCAAGGCAGTTATGGGTTGGATTACAGAAGATACAGATTCAATGTGGGTCGGAATGGAACAGAACTCCGGCCCAATCTCTCCAGGTTCTCTATTCCTGAGTCAAACAGATTGAAAAAACTTAAAATAAAAAATGAATGGGTCCTCTAATATCTCAAGATGGATCTCTGAGACTGCTGGTGGATGCAGGCTGATCTGGTCCTGGTGTTGATCTGGTCCTGGTCCTGGTGTTGATCTGGTCCTGGCTGTCACAAATGTCGATAACTTCATCCTGGTCCTCAAAGCTTAGATAATCATCTCTGAGTTCAGAGTCAGTGCGAGAGGTTGATCACCTGATCCTGGGTTTGAAACATCATCAGATGTGAAGTCTGATTCATGGCCTTTACCTGTAACACCTTTCAGGAAGTCATTAAATCCAGCAGTTAGGTCCATAATAACCTTTCCGCTGCTGCCTCCTTGTTTTCTTGGTGTATCCATCTTATCTCAACAGTCCTTGTAGTTAACCTCCGTCTGGTACTTAACAAACTTCACACTGACAGCTTGTATTGCTGTGTGATGACTTGCTGTCTTTCTGCTGTTCGATTCAAAACTGAAGGGAAATGCAAGTTGCTCCTTCTCTTACATGGTGGTGCAGGTGTGGGATAGTGTCCCATGGACTTTTAATTGAACTTCTGCTGCGTCTACATCTATATCACTCATGAAAACATTGTGCCTTTATGCTTTTATGGTCCTTTAAAGGAGTCACATGAGGTTACATAGATATGGGACTGTACCGTGACATCAACAGTGTAGTGATGACTACTGGTGCTTTCACATAATATTAACACCAAGAGATTTTACATGAATAATCATAGTAATCAGTAAATATAATGACTGAGTGGGTAAAGACAAATAACAGAATAACTAAAACTGTTTGGTAAGTTTAGAGAATTACATCAGTTAACTGTAAAACAACCTTTAAAACCAGGAAAACACAACACTTACACCATATCACTGTATAACTATATTCAACATCTGAGATTATAACAATTCTTATGTAACTAACATTTATATTATATCAATATGTATATTGATATTATATCGGTATACATTTAACAGCAGTGAAGAACAGTGCAGGTGGTGCTGATGAACAGATTCTGTTGGAACAGAGCTGAAGAAGTTATAAACATTGCAGCTACAGTTGTCTTATAATTACACACAGTGTAGACGAAGACCTGAGCAGATGAGTCCATATTGTAACTACAGTGTTAATCTGTAAGAGCTCTGCAGGCCTGAACTGCAGCCACTTATTATTACTGACTGTATTTACTGTACAATGAACAATAACGTTGATGTCAGTGAGCGTTTACTACTTAACTGCTGCCAACCTCAGCACATAGACACCAGCTTAAATGAATGAAACGGGTGCTTTACATCTCGTGTTGAGCATTTAGCAACAAAGTTGTAGCTAACAGCAAAACATTATCCTCTGAGGGAACATTGGCACGTTATTTCATGATGATTTTGAGAGACAGTCCCGTTAGTAAAGTTGAGTGAAAACAGCATCATTATTGTTTGAGTTTGTGTCTGAGTGACTGACAAAGTTTACATTTGTTGTCCTCTAACAACAAGGGCCGCGTTTCCCAGATTCGTTAAGAAGCTCTTAAGTGCTAAGATCTTCTTAGGAGCGCTCTTAAGAACGCTGTGAAAGAAGGATGCGTTTCCCAGAGTCGCTCTTAGCTTAAGAAGATCTTTCACTAAGAAGGAAATG
This sequence comes from Pagrus pagrus, assembly GCF_965226575.1. NCBI lineage: Eukaryota > Metazoa > Chordata > Actinopteri > Spariformes > Sparidae > Pagrus > Pagrus pagrus. Next base: position 8,125,926 of record NC_140189.1, on the reverse strand, counting down.
TAAGATCGAGCTGACCCACTCTTAACAGCCTTCTTAGCGACCAAATGCTCAGTGATCAAGCGCGTCAGGGAAATTTATATCCTCCACTTTGCGAAATAATAAAACAATGCTCAGTGTTGAAATGCGCTCATAGCTGCGGACCACTGGCGCAAGAAAAAAAAATAGAAAATGGTAGATGAAAAAAAAACCTTTTTATTGAATTACACGTTTAAGTTTTCCGCAACATCTGCATATATGAGTTTAAAGTACTACACATTAAAAAAAAAACAACCCTGTGGCATTTCACAGATATCAAGGGAACAGATGTATTAAACTCAACTGAACCTCATCCAGAGAGGCTTCCCCTGCTACTCTATATAAATGCGTTGCCAAAGTCCACGCGTGTGAGAAACCATGGCTGCAATACAGCACATTCTCCCTCAGACCAACAGCGTCGCCGTGCGCGAAGCCAGACGGTTTACATAAATGCATACGTGCGTCAGCACTTCTCCCCACTGGACGTGCTGTCAGACCGGGCTGTCCAGGCAAAGTACCGGCTGCCCCGTGCGGAGATCCAACGGCTGATCACTCTGTGCTGCACCTCCGGGCTGAGGCCAAAATTGCAGCGGGTTGCTCTCTGGATGTGTGGAGACACCAGAGTGATCAGCCGTTGGATCTCTTTGCCTGGACAGCCCGGTCTGACAGCACACACACACACACACACACACACACACACACACACACGTAAAGAGGTGGGTGATCGATCTACCTGGCATCGATTGATTCAGCACAGCAGCAGCGCGGTGGACAGCTCCCACTAAGAGCTTCTTGAGAAGCTTCTTTGGCTTGATCTTAAGGTTCTCCTAAGAAGGCAGTTAAGAACGCATCTGGGAAACACCCGTATCTTAGCGCTCCTTCTTAGCCGAACCCTTCTTAAGAGCCTTCTTAAGTCCTTAAGTACGATCGAATCTGGGAAACGCGGCCAATATCTGTAGGTTAGCTAACAGCTGCATTATGTTATTTATTATATATATATATAGTTTGAAAATCAAGAAAATCCACCAACTTGTTCAGTTTCTTAACTTTAATGTACAAAAACCACCAGAATATAAAAAGACAGATGTGAAGAACAAAAATACAAACAAACAGTTACAATGTGACGATACATCAGAGAGCAGAATAAAAACCCTGTGTCGTTCTCAGACGGTTCACTTCACACAGATCAAAGTGCGTTAGCTTATGTTGTGTTTTCTCTCCGGCTGTGATTAGCATCTCTTACAGACAGAACACTGTGAGCTAGCTGAGAATCTGACAGACACATTAGCATGAAGCTAACAGTAGTTCAGACTGATTGTTCCTGAGGCGTCTGAATAAAGACATTTTAAAAGTGTTTTCATATGTTACAATGTTTCTTACAGACCTATGTCATCATACAGCAGCGTATGACTGAAGGGCAACAGCGCCTCCTCCTGGACTGGACGAGGACTGAGCCTGGTTTACTTGTAGTCTAGATGCTTAGATTACATGAACCAGGATTACTTGGAGATTAAACTCACTTGGCTGTAACTTGCTGCTTTTGTGAAGCTTGTTTTTAAGAAGTGTTATACAAATAAAGTTATTATTATAATTCTGAACCTCTTCACAGCTGCAGGACACAGAGATGGACTGTGATCACAAACATGACTGACAGGAACTGAAGAGGCAGATCTGGATCTGAAATGAAGAGAAGATGGAGCTTCAGTCTAAGGTCAGGTGCTGCTGGTTCCTGTGGTCCAGTCTGAGCTCAGGTGCTGCTGGTTCCTGTGGTCCAGTCTGAGCTCAGGAGCTGCTGGTTCGTGTGGTCTTCACAGCTGAACGGAGAATCTTTGTAGTGTCCAGTCAGACGGCTGATCAGCACCAGCTTCAGTGACTCAGATAAGAAACCTCAGTGACATCACAGCTCCTCGTCGTCCTCGCTCACCATGGTGTCCAGCTCCTTGTCTTTAGGCTCGGCGCTCTCCGTTACAAACTCCCTCTGCTGCTCCTCCAGCTCTCGCAGCTCCCCCTGCAGGCGCTCCAGGTGAAGCACTCGACGGTTCCTCAGCAGGCGTCCAGGGAAAGGGTTCATGTCTGAGAAGGCGATGCTGATCAGCCTCCTGCAGGAGAACACAGCATGAGTGTTATAATGAGGTCACTGTGTGGATCAAGGAGGAGAAGGAGAAGAAGAAGAAGAAGAAGAAGTGACATGTTTGGTCTCTGAACCTGTCAGTGTTAGCAGCGGACGTCTATTTCGATCACCAGACTCCCTGAACAAATGTATTAATTTTAAGCATTGTTGAGTTAAAACAAACTTTATAACCGTTGTGAAACTCTGTCTCTGGCAGATTCTAAGTCATTGTCTCCTTCTTGTAAATTCAGCATTAAATGAAAACCTGAAGTTGTTTGTCTCCTTGTAAAAAGTGTCAGTTTGTGGCAGCATGGCTGTACCAGCCTGTCTGCTTCTGTGTCTAAAGTGCTAAAGTCTTACCTGCCAACATTTAGCAGCTGTTTGAACACACTGTTTACACTGATTTCACCATTTACACTCAATTTATGAAAGAGGAAACATTTTATTGATGCTGAACATGTCACATTTTACAAATACACTAAACAGTAACCAATATAGGCTACTTCTTTGTCCCCGTGGAGAAAGTCCCCAAACTCCCTTAACAAATGTCTCAGTTTAGTGAGTTGTTGGGTTAGGAGACACTTTATAAACTTTGTGAAACGCTGTCTCTGACTAATTCTTCATTATTTGTTCCTTCTTGTAAATTCAGCAAATGTTCTACATGAACTTCTTTCTGTCTTTGTGTGTCTGTTTGACCCACTGATGGACGTGTTTGTTTCATATAGACCAGGAAATTACATCACATCAGGTCCACGTAGCTGAGAACTGAACACTGTGATTGGATCAGCAGGTGTGATCAGGGCCTCAGTGAATATACTGATAGTTTAACATGAAAAATGTTGGATTTTGTGACTCTGGTTCTGGTTCTGTGTCTTGTTCTGTTTGGGGGATAAAAACGTCACATGCTAAGAGTCAGAGTCTGACCAGCAGGTGGCAGCGGTGCACCTCAGAGACAGAGGACAGACTTCACAACAGCAGAAGATTTTATAAATGTCTAATGATGAGAATATGTAGACAGTGAGAGAGACCAGGTGAGAGTTTACCTGCTGTCAGAGATGGTCTTGGTGAAGAAGCGCAGGTACTGGTAGATCTCCACGCTGTCGTGGATCTTCAGGATGTCGTCCTCTTTGTATTTGAAGAGAGCCAGAGCGTACCTGAAGATCACCTGCAGCATAGACACACAGGTGATCACTCAGTCCACTGTAAAAAATGTCACTTCAACAAAGAGAAGTTTGTTCTTGAGAGAGTAAAAAAAGTATGAAACTGTGTGATCGTGTTTTAAAAGAAGATACTTTGACAGAAACGAACAATTATTCTAACTATTGATTAATTATCTGAATGATGTTCGTCAGCTGATCCTCTGTGAACAACAACAGGACACTCTGACCAGAAGACACAAAAATTCAAAGATGATTTAAGTTAAAAATGTGTTTTAATGTTCGAGGACAGAAGTGACTTCATGAAACTAAATATTCAGCTCCACCATGACTACATCATAACGACTACATCTACCTGAGTACACACAGGAAGTACTTCACTGTAGGTACCTGAGGTAAACCCTGATTAAAGAACTTCAAAGTAAAATTATTTCCATATGGAAACATTTATTAAAACATTACACTGCTGTAAATAAACATCACAGATTCTAATAATATAAAGTCTTTTTTTTTTTAAATCTCAGAGTCGTCTCTCTGACTCATTTCCTGTGACGCTGATGTTGATTCTGTCCAATACGGTTTTAATAACTTCAGTACATGTTACAGAGCAGTGAACTAATAACTTCACAATGATGACAAAGAGTCTGTAACCAGATCATCATCATCATCATCATCATCATCATCATCATCATCATCATCATCAGGAAGCAGGAAGCAGCTTCATCACTGATGGAAGAACCTGACACTGACACCTGACCTCAGAGGTGATGATGTGAACATGTTGAAACACAAATGTGACATGTTTAGCATCAATAAAATGTTTCCTCTTTCATAAATTGAGTGTAAATGGTGAAATCAGTGTTAACAGTGTGTTCAAACAGCTGCTAAATGTTGGCAGGTAAGACTTTAGCACTTTAGACACAGAAGCAGACAGGCTGGTACAGCCATGCTGCCACAAACTGACACTTTTTACAAGGAGACAAACAACTTCAGGTTTTCATTCAATGCTGAATTTACAAGAAGGAGACAATGACTTAGAATCTGTCAGAGACAGAGTTTCACAACGGTTATAAAGTTTGTTTTAGCTCAACAACTCTTAAAATCACTACATTTGTTAAGGGAGTCTGGTGATAGAAACAGACTGTTCACAGACTGCTGCTAACACTGACAGGTTCGGATGACAATATCAGGTCTGAACGAGTGTCGTGGTACGTTCAGGTGTTCGGTACCTTGGTGCCCTCGTACAGGAAGGCGTCCCACAGCGGCAGCAGGATGTCGCTCGGGAGACTCTCCACAAAAACCACCAGGAACCAGTTGAAGGTGATGAGAGACACGTCGACGCTGTGATCCTCAAAGTGAGCCGCCAGCCGGGGGAGCTTCTCGGCCAGGAAGTCCTTCAGCACCCGCTGGTCCGCCTGAACACAGAAACTTTCAATCAATAACACTGATCGATCAATACACATCATCTCTGGCTCTGACATTAAAACCAAAGCAGTCTGGATAATGCATTCATGTCAACACTCTGATGAACCTGATGAACTTTGAGACAGTCAAAATATCAGAGTGAATGTTTCTGTAACATCATTTGATTCACGTGAAGCTTCCTGGACATAACTGATCATCTGGACACCTGAGTGAAACCACAGGTGAGCAGGTGAGCAGGTGAGCGTGTTTCCTGACCTGAGAGGCCACCAGGTTCTTGGTGTAGTAGTCCTGAGGCATGATGACTTCCACCACGGACACCAGACACCAGAAGGCGTCTTCTTCACTCTGCAGGACGAGCAGAGCGATGGCCGCCAACCTGAGGGACACACAGGAGATGTCACCTGTCACATGACACACAGGAAGTGTCACCTGTCACCCTAACACCAGGACAAATGAGTGTGTACCTGTTGAGTCCCTGGCAGTAGCCAATCGCAGGGTTCTGCCAGGAGAAGGCCAATAGGATGCGGCGGAGCTGCTGGAGGGCGGGGCTGGAGGGTGAGCAGAAGTGCTGATTGGTTGTTAGGGTGCGGTGGAGGTCCAACTGGATCTGTCTGGAGGCTGGATGAGGACACGTTCGACTCTTCTCACACAGCTGCAAACACAACAGCTGGATTATTCAGAGGAACTACAGCCAGCTGAGACAGAGGGCGCTGTGGACAGGTGTGGACTGGTGTGGACTGGTGTGGACAGGTGTAGATGGGTGTGCTCAGTGTACCTGCTGGTAGCGCTGTGGGTGTTGCTCTCTGATGGTCCTGGTTCTGGTTCGGACCATCCAGCTCCAGACTCGCTGGCGGTACTCCTGAGGGACGCCACCTCGCAACAGAGCTTTGAGCTCAGGTGAGGGACAGAGGTTGTCGTCAGACCTGCCAGCCAGGTACTGAGCCCAGCGACTCAACAGGGGGCGCTCTACACCCTCCTGCAGGGGAAACACCAAAGACACACTTCAAATACACAAATACACAACATAACTGGGGTGAAGGGTCATGTGTACAGGTGAGGGGTCCTGTGTGCAGGTGAGGGGTCATGTGTACAGGCGAGGGGTCATGTATACAGGTGAGGGGTCATGTGTACAAGTGAGGGGTCATATGTACAGGTGAGGGGTCATGTGTACAGGCGAGGGGTCATGTATACAGGTGAGGGGTCATGTGTACAAGTGAGGGGTCATATGTACAGGTGAGGGGTCATGTGTGCAGGTAAAGGGTCATGTGTAAAAGGTGAGGGGTCCAGTGTACAGGTGAGGGGTCATGTGTAAAAGGTGAGAGGTCATGTGTACAGGTGAGGGGTCATGTGTAAAAGGTGAGGGGTCCAGTGTACGGGTGAGGGGTCATGTGTAAAGGTGAGGTGTCCAGTGTACAGGTGAGGTGTCCTGTGTACAGGCGAGGAGTCATGTGTACAGGTGAGGTGTCCTGTGTAAAAGGTGAGGGGTCTTGTGTACAAGTGACGGGTCATGTGTGCAGGTGAGGGGTCATGTGTACAGGTGAGGGGTCATGTGTACAGGTGAGGTGTCCTGTGTACAGGTGAGGGGTCATGTGTACAGGTGAGGGGTCCCACCTGGTGCAGCAGGTTGTGTGAGCGGATCTCCAGAGCCTGAATCTTTGCCAGCAGCTTCATGTCCTCCACCTCGTAGTCGGGGATGATTTTGAAGCCGTACTCGTCATGATCTCTGCGGACACAGCACAGCAGCTCATCAGTGACCCAGGTGTTCCTGTTATTCTGTCCACCCTGAGTGCAGACTGTTACCTGGTTACCTGGCCACGTTGAGCTTGACAACGCTCTTCACCTCTCCTTTCAGAGCGTCCTCGATCATCTTCTGGACGGCCCCCCGCTGGGCCGGATCCAGAGACTTGGTCTCCTGCAGCTGCCGCAGGACGCCCAGGTAACGGCTCTCCACCTGACAGTTACTGGCCTCCAGGAAGGCACACTGCAGCCAATCAGAGGGCAGAACAGAGTGTCAAACACCGCAAAAAGGTTAAGTGGAGGATTTGACCCCAGTGTGACCTCAGTGTGACCTCAGTGTGACCTCAGTGTGACCCACCTTCACCATCAGACTCTTCTCCTGCTCTGAGCTCTTCCTCCACAGTTTGGTCAGCTGGTAGATCTCAGAGTTCAGGAACTTGTTCTGAGTCTTATACGCCTCGATGTCGTCCTGACGACGAGACACAACAACACAGTCAGCTGATCATGGATCAGTATGATCATGTGATAACAATAAATCACCAATATCTGCTGTTAACAAACATGTTGATGAGGCTCAGTACAATCTACTTCAACCTCCCTCAGTCTATGTGGTCAGAAACAGGCTCAGGCTGTTCAACACCAGCTACATAAAGGACAAAGACAGAGAAAGACAACATGCAGTTTGTGTCTTCAGTCTTCAGACTGAAGTTTACGATCGCTCCATCAGATGTTTGATGTTTTCAATAAATTAATTCATCCAGTTTAATGTGTTTGAAAGGAGTTCAGTTAAATTTCCTGCTTCACAGTTCAGCCCAGGCTTTGTTTCACCTTTAGGTTCTCGATGTCCTGCTGAAGCTGTTTGAAGGTCTGAGAGTCCAAGCCACGGCTGCAGGACGAGACGGACGGAGGTGGGTCGGACATACAGGCGGTCACCTGATCGGATAGCTTAATGATCACCTGACAGGAAACACAAACCATCAGAGGATCAATAATCACATTTATTGAGCTGACACCTGATCACCTGGTTCAGCTGCTGTGTGTCCTCAGGTGTGACTCACCTCCTGCCTGGCCTTGTTCTTCTCCGTCAGCATTCTGATGTTCTCCTGCAGCTCGACCAGCTGTGCGTCTCTCTGAGTCAGACTCTTCCTCAGGGCATCCGCCTCGGCCGTCGCCTCCTCCAGCCGGCCTCGCAGGTCGGCCACCAGACGCTCGCGGTGTCGCAGCAGCTCCAGACGCTCCTGCTCACCTGTCGCCGCCAGAAACTCTGCACAGGTGCGCTTCTCCAGCTGAGACGCCTCCAAGGCTTTGTGCAGGATCCACACGAGCTCCTGGACAGGGCACAGTGACATCATTATTACTGTAGTTGTTGTTGTTGTTGTTTATATTATTACTGTTATTATATTATTATTATTATTATTATTATTATTGTTGTTACTGTTATTGTTATTATTATGATTATCATTATTGTTGTTGTTACTGTCGTTATTATTGTTATTGTTGTTGTTAATGAAAACACTTTCCACTGGGAGAATCGTCTTGTCTGTTGAGAAGTGAAATAAAACCTGGAGTTCTTCTGTAGTTTAATCATTAAATGAGACTCAAACCAACATGTTGGTCCGTCTCTCAGGACTGTCTGACTTCCTGTCAGTGGCTCTCTGCTCTGTCTTTGGTTCCTACTGAACAAAAGTTCCATTTGAACTCAAACAGGAGGAAACAGTGCAGCTGTTGGGGACTATTTTCAGCGGCGGATTAATCGACATTAAGTGCGTGAGTATATATGGCAGCAGTGTGTGTGTGTGATCACCTTTGTGTGTGTGTGTGTGTGTGTGTGTATTTTCATGATAAGTCAATAAGCTGTTATTGATCTGATCACCTTCTGAGCCTTGACCTCCTCCATCAGCATGTGTTTCTCCTGCTGCAGGCGAGACGTCCTCTCTGAGGACACCGTGTCTCTGTGGAGGACCTGCATGCTGGACGAGCTGCGACTCTTCGTCTTCCTGTTCCGGCTGTCGAACAGCGAGGGCGACTGTCTGCCCTCTGCCGGGGTCACTTGACCTGCTGGATTGGCCAATGAGAGGGCAGGGGGCGGGGTCGGAGGCTCGATGGGAGCTGGAGTGACTGAAAATATAATAAATGTATAAAACATAAAGAATATCATTAATATAAAAGTGACTCTCTGTAACGTGAGTTTGTCGCTCTTCCTAACGATGTCGTGTTTCTCCTCCCGACGCAGTCATCGCAGCGTTACCATAGAAACCTGACTGTTGGTTAGGTGTATATTTTGATTTGTTCAGAATATGAATCTGTAGTTTTACTAATAGACGTCGGTCAAACCCCAGGGGAACACTAAAACCATAAAAAATTACATTTTTGAACAATTCAATATTTATTAGAAATGTGTTTGAGAGAATTTATTTATTTATTTATTTTTTTTTAACTTGTCTAGTTAAAATAAGACTTTTTGGCCAAAGTGACACAACAATAATATCTTATCAGTGTCTCTGAGCTCACTGTGATGGTTACTGCACTACAAACATCCATCTGTTACAAAAACTGTAAAAACATCAACAACAAAAAAGAGCCGGATCATGAAACATCTCACCTGATTCAAGAATTGTTGAAACTTTTTGATTTGTGTCTTTTTATACGAACTCACCTGAGACCTCCCAGTTCATGTCAGGGATTTTTCTAAAAAAAATAATAAAAATAATCTAGAAACATTCATTAATATTTTGTCAGGACACATAGAACAAGATGACATCATCTAGTCTGCACCAGATCGAACCATCACAAAAGCCCAGTGACAAACAGGCTCTGGACCCATGAGAAGATCAATGAACTGGGAAAAGTTCTTACTTCTGTGTGACTTGGTATGAAATGATCCTATAATAACAATAACAACAACAAATAATAATAATAATAATAATAATAATAGTGTTACAAGTGACTGTCAGTACCTGGACTGTTGGTGTCTGTGGACGTGGGTGGAGTCCAGGGTGGAGCTTCGACATGAAACACACTCTGACTCCACTCCTGAGAAGACCTCTTCCTCAGACTGTGCACTGAGTTCCTGAACACACAGAGAAACAGGGCTGAGAAGAAGCACCGGGGCTCATGGGAAACGTAGTCTCACTGTGGTTTTCATCAGCTGATGTTGAACTGACACACGCTCACTCACTGGATCTCGATGAGCGGATGTTTGATGGACATGTTGGCGAGCGGCGTTCGTTGTGACGGGACGTTGGCGGCCGCCTCCCCCACCAGACCCAGAGGGCTCTTCAACACCGGCAGGAAGTCGTCTGTTAACAGGAACCAGAATGCAATGTTAAAAAGTGATCAGCTGATCTCAGCCTGACGTCAGTGTGTCACTGGCTGTAATCAGACCTACAGTCAGTCATGAATGTAACTAAGTACATTTACTCAAGTACTGTACTAAATACACCTATGAGGTACTTGTACTTTACTATTATAGTATTTCCATTTTCTGCTACTTTAAATTTCCACTCCACTACATGTATCTGATGACTTTAATTACTAGTTACTTAGTTAATAAATTTTCTCAGCAATCAGATAAAAACAGACTGTGACGATCAGATGACTCACAGTATACATTATATACATACATGTAAATATATGGATCAGTTACTTTACTGATACTTTGATACTTAACTACATTTAATATCAGATACTTTGAGACTTTTAGTCTTTTACTTTGAGACTGAAGAGTACTCTTCATATGTGACTCTCACTTTTACCAAAGTAATATTTTAACACCATATCTTTTCGTTTATAACACGACTGTTTGTGTTCAAAAAGAGCTTCACATCATCATCATCATCATCATTATTAACTATAATGATAATGATGATGATAATAATAATAATTATTATTATGATAATAATAATGATGATAATAATAACTGGACTTGTTTCAGTTTGTTGAAGACATTGCACCTCTCATCCAAGAGGCTTCTTTAGTTCTAACTAACTGGAGGAGCTGCAGCCTTTAAACTCTGTGTGGGAGTTTCCTTACAGAATTTGGAAGTGTCCTTACAGAGTCGTTAAGGACACGTGTGAGTTCTGAAACATGTCCAGCCGCCTACGATACAGCACTTAGAACGCGACACCATCACAGGAGTGTGAAGTGACGCCGCTCAGCAATCTGAACAGGAATATAAATCCTGTCTGGATCCAGAAACACAGTCAGACTTGTCCACGCACACACACATTCCTGGTAGATTAGTTCAAATTAAGCCGATCAGAACCAAGTTCTTTCTTCACTGAACCGTTTCATCATCCTCGGCCTGCAGCAGCAGCAGCTCGCTGATCAGAGTCTGTGACGAGAGGACCGGTTTGTGCCCGGTGGACCTGAACCATCAGCGTCACCGCTCAGTGAAGGAAACAGGAAGCAGCTTCACAAACCTCTCAGATCAGCTGTGTCACATATTTAATCAACATCTGTAAAATCCTGATCATTATGATTGATGATTAATCTGTTAATGTGTGTCTGATAACACAACAGACTGAAACACCATGAAGCTCGTTTATATCTGAGACATTCATTCATCACTGTTTCAACCTTCACATGTTACTTTAACTAAGTTTAACTTTTTTTAATGATTTAATTTCATAGTTCTGAAAAAAAATATGTTTTTATAATATTATTTATCATATTTCTGTTTGATCAGATATTAATTAAATTTTTGTACTTTTATAGAAAAATGTAATATTATATCATTTGTATTTATTAATGTTACTTTAATCTAATTACAGTTCTACTGCGTATTATTATTATTATTATTATTATTATTATTATTATTGTATGTTGTTTTTTTATAATTCAATATTTTATTCTGATTTTATTTTAGATTTTTAAAATCATATTTCACAAAGATTTTACAGCAGAATCATATTTTGAATCAGGCGTCCTGATCTCCTCCTCTTCAGATCAGGCTGCCAAAAGTGAGGCCAGGGGACCAAAACTGGGCCTCCAGCAGGTTTAGTCTGGTCCACCAGATGTTTCTGGCTACAACAAAAATAGAAATCAATTTAAAGAAATATATTATATTAATCACTGTTTACACTGTTTTCATGTTTTGATGCTAAACTGTTCCTTAAATCTTCACTTATTAATTATTTTTCATGGCCTGTGGTTTTTCTAATGAGGTGTGCAGCCTGCAGGAGGCGCTCACAGCTCCTCACTGTCACTCAGTCTGATCTGAACTGTAACACAAACTTCTGTTCGGACGAAACAGAATAATTCAGTCTGATCTTGTTAAACGTCGTCAGTTGGCCATGAACCTGCTGAACAAGTCGGGACACGAGCAGAATACCTGAGAACCAGGTGAGCTGCTCCGACGGGCCCCAGACTCCGACTGACAAACAGCTGATCGACTTCCCAAACAACAACATGAAGAACATAACGACTGTCCTCACCCTCAAACACACAGCTTCACTCAGACATCTGTGTGTGTGTGTGTGTGTGTGTGTGTGTGTGAGTGTGTGTTTCCTCTAATTCAGCCACCTGCAGCTGACATCTGACATCACATCCTGTCAGCGGCATCCTGATGATGATGTCACTGATGATGTCACTGCAGCCTGACAACAATAGGAAACGTTCCTCAGCTCCCAAAAAGCATCACTTCCTGTTTCCTGTTGCCCCGCCCCGTCGTTAAACATAGTTACACACATTAAAGGGGCAGTCCGACATTTCCTGACCTCCTTTGGTTCCTGTGACACCAGTTCAACACTGGATCAGAGCCTCGGGACCTGCAGGCTGAGCTGTTTGTTCTCAAACTGAAATCCAGATCATCTGATGACTGAAATCCTTTAATCCACCACTGTTTCACTTCAGCTGTAATCTCCTGCTGTTCTTTCTTTCCACTGTTGATTCATTCATTAATTAATGAATCAACAGTGAACACAAACTGTCTGCAGGTCCAGAACAAGATCAAACCTTCAGCTCTCCATCTGAGTGAGCTGAATGAGCCGTTATCAGCTCCTGTCTGCAGTGTACTCATATATGTAATAGATTACTTTGATACTGAAGGAAACTTAAAAACATGAAGATTCTCTGGGGAGTTCTGAATGGTGTTTTTTCTCTGGATGAACATCAGAGATAATAAAGTCACACTGAATCACACCAACATGTTTCATGTGTTCACTCAGTCAGGACTCTAAAGGTGTCAGCCTGAGCCATGATGTATTGTTACACATGGAAGGTCCTGCAGCTGTTTGAAGTCACTGTGGTTGATCTGCTGAAACTCCATGTAGTAATCATGACAGACAGACAGGTTTGTGCAGCCTCACACAGTCATCAGGTTAACTATGTCCCAGCCTGAATCTCTCTTGTTCTCCTGCAGCTGTGTTTGACAGTCACCCTGTTCAAGGGTTATACATCCAACAAGTCTTTCCCCTGATGGCACTGAATATTAAAGCAGATGAGTCATCTGAGCAGTCACAGACTCTCTGAAAGATTTTAACAATCAGCAGTTTCTTTGACAATGTTTTGGTGAAAAATGACTCAGTGATGTGTCATCCTCAGAACCCCTCCCTCGCCTGGAGGATGGACTGAGAGGAGGAGGAGGGGTGAGGTTACCACAAGACATGCCCACTTCCTGGAAATGACCAGGGGAAAAAAATGACACGAGAAGGAAACAACTGGACCAGTAAAACCATCATCATACCAGTAAAACCATCATCAGACCAGTCAAAACACCATCAGACCAGTCAAACCATCATCAGACCAGTAAAACTACCAACAGACCAGTCAAACCATCATCAGACCAGTAAAACTACCAACAGACCAGTTAAACCATCATCACACCAGTTAAACCATCATCACACCAGTTAAACTACCATCAGACGAGTATAACCATCATCAGACCAGTTAATCAACCATCAGACCAGTAGAACCATCATCAGACCAGTAAAACTACCAACAGACCAGTCAAACCATCATCAGACCAGTAAAACTACCAACAGACCAGTTAAACCATCATCACACCAGTTAAACCATCATCACACCAGTTAAACTACCATCAGACGAGTATAACCATCATCAGACCAGTTAATCCACCATCAGACCAGTAGAACCATCATCAGACCAGTAGAACCATCATCAGACCAGTTAATCCACCATCAGACCAGTAGAACCATCATCAGACCAGTTAAACCACCATCAGACCAGTTAAATCATCATGGTCTGAGTCAGTCCAGTTGAAGTGTGGTTGTCGTTGACTCACCTGCAGTGTTGTTGTTGTTTGTCTCTGAACAGCTGGTCGTCTGTCTGTGCTGCCAGCGTTTCACCTGAAGCTGCTGCAGCCAATAGAGCATCAGCTCCTGGGTCACAGCCTGAGGGGGCGGGGCATGTGCATCAATATTTACATTTATTTTTAAGGACACGTTTAAGTCAAATCTCCAAATAAAATGACTGAATGTTTGTTTTCATCCAGCTGAATGTAGTCTGATAAACCATCTCCAGTGATGTCACTCAGGGACTCAGGTGCATTGTGGATAATGTAGGCACCAGGTTTTAAACTGGAAGAAGAATATGGGGAATAAAAAGGTGATCTCTCTGCTGCTTCATTAGTTTTTAAACTATCAGTTTATAAGAGTGACGTGATAGACCAAAACCTGGAGCCTACATTACCCACGATGCACCTCAGTCCCTGAGTGACATCACTGGAGGCAGTTTATCGGACTACATGCAGCTTCCTCTGGAGACACAGAGAGGTTTTTTCAGGCTGTGTGCTCAGGAGTGCTGAGATGAAGCTTTTTTGTGCAGAGAGAAAACTTTGCATCCTTAGAATACTTTTCACAGTTCAGACCAGGTGAGGTCTACGCTCTCTAACAGGACGGTCTGAACTCTACCTTGAGTACGAAGGTGCGTTCAGGTGTCTTGATGTGGAAGGTACCCTTCTCAGCCTTCAGCGGGTAGGTGAAGGTGGCGCTGCAGAGCTCCACCCGGCCCAGAGGCATCACATCCTGCGGCGTGCGGTAGTAGAACAGCTGGTTCTTCTTCTCCTCGTAGGTGAACCAGCGCAGCTTCCAGGCCTTCAGGGGCCCCCCCTGCTTCTGCAGGAAGCCACACAGTTTGGGCTCACCTGAAGAGGAATCCGGAGGGTGGGGCTGTACCTGGTCACAGAACAACTCAATGGTGAGAGGTGGAGCCAGGGTTGACGCTTCAGTCAGATGGACTGCTGGAGGAGGAGGAGTCGTGTTCAGGTGAGGAGGAGGAGGATCTTGTTGGTCTTGATGCCTCTCAGCTGTGGATACAGTGAGTTTCTCTGGAGGTTGATCCTGGTGGTTCTGCTGGTCTTTGGACTCTTGCAGGTGGAGGTCTTTCTGGTTTTGTTCTTTGAGGGTTGAAGTAAAAACAGTTAAATCCTTTAAGGGAGGATGAGGATGAGGATGGTCCTCTTCAGTTTTCTGGTTTGTGAGACAAAGATCTTCCTGTTGTAGGTGTTCCTGAGAGTTGACTCGTTTTTGTTCTAGTCTATCACAAAAAGGATCTCCTGGTTTCCTCAGATCTGTAGGAAGAGGATCTGATTTTGGTTGATCTGTCGCAGGAGAATCTTTTGTTTCCTTTTTATTTGTCGCAGTTGAATCTCCCAGTTGTTGTTGGTCTTTAGGAGGAGGATCTAGTTTTGTTCGATCTGGTTTAGGTTTCTCTGGTTTTGGTTGATCTGCATTTGTTCCATGTTTTGGAGCATATCGATCTCCTGCTTTTAGTTGATCTGTCTGAGAAGAATTTTCTGTTTTCTGCTTTTCTGTTGGCGGATCCTTGTGATTTGTGTGTTCATTGAAAACCCCCTGGTCTGGTTCTTCTGTAGTCTGCTGGGTCTCTGGAGGACACTGGTGTTCCTCAGCAGGAGGACTCCGGTGTTTCTTTGCAGGACTCTGGTGGTTTTCTGCAGGAGGACTCTGGTGTTCCTCACCAGGAGGACTCTGGTGTTTCTCAGCAGGAGGATTCTGGTGTTTCTTTGCAGGACTCTGGTGGTTCTCTGCAGGAGGACTCTGGTGGTTCTCTGCAGGACTCTGGTGGTTCTTTGCAGGACTCTGGTGTTCCTTAGCAGGAGGACTCTGGTGGTTCTCTGCAGGAGGACTCTGGTGGTTCTCTGCAGGACGACTCTGGTGTTCGTCAGCAGGAGGACTCTGGTGTTCGTCAGCAGGAGGACTCTGGTGGTTCTCTGCAGGACTCTGGTGGTTCTCTGCAGGATTCTGGTATTTCTCTACAGGACTCTGGTGTTTCTCTACAGGACTCTGGTGTTTCTCGAGAGGACTCTGGTATTTCTCAAGAGGACTCTGGCAGTTCTGGGACTGGGACAGACTGACTGACTCTCCCCTCTGCTCCTCCTCCTTCTCAGAAGCTGAAATCCAATCAGCTGGTTGAAGCGTCTCCTCATCAGTGCGGGCAGGAAGCAAGCGAGACGAGGCAGCGCTGGGATTTCCTGTAGAGCCGCCTCCATCCATCCTCCTAAAAAAATAAAAGGAGAGAGAGGAGGAGGAAGAAGCTTTAATGATGTGGCTGTAATCTTTTTTATGTTGGTGGAAATGATGAGACAGAGTTTGTTTGGGTGTTGATGCCAGAACAGTTTTCACAATAAAACACAGATTAAATAGTTTATTCCATGAATCTTCACCGCAGCACAGTTTCTCAGAGCAACACGAGCTTCATCACAAGAACTGCTTCTTTTCCTATGAGACATTTAAGATACGTTTTATTCGTGTAAACGTGTTTGTAGCACCCAGAATCTCTCCGACCCAGGACAGTCCTTACATGATATCTTATTGTGTTTTAACTTTAACTGTACAAAAACAGGATGAACAAAAAATCTGTCAAATGTTTCATGAATTTGAAGGGTTTTTTTTTATAATTTTTTGCTAAAAACATTCAGATTAAAGGGAAACATGCTCTGAAAATAATAAATATATAATATTAGTCTTTCAACGTGTTTATCTCAGAGTATTATAACAATAATAATATAATAAAATAATAATTTTCTGGCTTTAATGTTGCCTATTGTTTCTTTGTAATTTTTCTCATTGGGAGTATTAAAGTGTTTCAGTGGAGGACTGACTTCTTCTTCTGACCGTCACCCTCAGTCAACACAAACAAACTCTGAAGGTTCAAAGAAGTTATTTCCACAGTAATGACACATAATGACAGGAAGTGGCAGAGTAACACCCTCCTGCCAAACACACACGTGTGAGTACGTCTTTAGGACCCTCCCCAAACCCTGACGCGCCAACTGACCCCGACTCTGACCTGAACCTGGTTCTGACCTGAACCTGACTCGTCTCTGACTCTAACCAGGTTCGGGTCAGAGTCGAGTCGGACATGAGTCAGGGATGAGTAAAATGTTGACAAGTCTCTTCAGGTTAAACTGTCAGCTCAACAAGCAGCAGATTTTATTCCCTGTCTTTTACATGTCAGGTTCCAACAGCCTGCCCTTCATTGTTGACAGAGGACCTGCAGACAGAACTCAGGGGTGAAAACCCACTGTCACGTTCTCTGCTTGTTTTTCAGTTTCAAAGAAGAATTGAATCTTTTTATATATATTTTATATTTGTATAACAAACAGTTTCAGGACACTGTTGAAGACAGGAGACATGCAAATATTAATAACTGCTCAAACTTCAGAGTCCAGGTGTGTCTGCAGAGCACGAACACCTGCTCATCTGTCAGGACACCAAACCACAGCTGTCCACATCTGTCTCTGCATACATACAATACATAGAGCCACACACACACACACACACACACACACACACACACACACTGCTCAGTCTCACCGTGTCCTGACCTGTTCAGAAACACACCTGAGTGTTTACCTGAAGGGGCGTGGCCTGACCACACCTCGCTGGGTCTGGATCGTGTTTGATTGGCAGCTGCAGCAGAAAGAAAGTAAACTGAGAGAGACAGGCTGTCTGCTCTATTTCTTCTTCTTCTTCTTCTTCTTCTTCTTCTTCTTCTACTTCTTCTACTTCTTCTTCTTCTTCTTCTTCTTCTTCTTCGTGTCTTGGTCGGTCCTGTGTCTTCTCTCCTGTCTCCGTCCCTCCAACCGGTCACACTCCGCTCTGCTCAACAACTCATCAAGTTACCGCGATAACACACACAACTTCCGTTATTTTAATTTCAAAATAAGAGCAGGTTGCTCTCTGGTTTTCAAAATAAAACCTGATTTTCCTATCGGTGATATTAGATATGATTCCTTAATGATGACGTCATATCCAGTCAGCCAATCACAGTATTGATTCCATCCAGTGCTATAAAGTAACGCATATATATTTATTCGAGTACTGTAACTAAGTAAAATTTACAGTTAGCCTACTTGTCTTAATACTTTTTATTTTCACTTTATTTACATGATGGCAGAGTCACTGTTCAGATTAAAGGAGCATTCTGTAGAAATGTTCATGAGAATAGAAAGATCTTCAAACAAACTGAATAATCAAACTCTCTTTGTTTCCATGACTGAATAAATTGAATTAACGCATTGACCTGATCCCCCCCACCCCACCCGGACACTGTACAGGTTTACTATACAAACTGTATCTTCATTTAGTACTGCCAGTAATATTTATATACTGTACATACTGAACCTAGACCTACGTACACCCCAAGTTTTTCCTCACTCGAATCGAGGGTCGAAGGACAGAGGGTGTCGTCTCTGTACAGATTGTAAAGCCCTCTGAGGCAAACTGTGATTTGTGAATTTGGGCTATACAAATAAAATTTGATTTGATTTGATTTGATTTATTTATTTGTATACTGTACATACTGTAATATCTGTCTTGCACTATTTATACTGTACATACTCTGCACTTTACTGCTTTTTGCACTTCTGGTTAGACGCTAACTGCATTTCGTTGTCTCTGTACTTGTACTGTGCACAATGACAATAAAGTTGAATCTAATCTAATCTTATCTAAAGGAACTTTACTGTGTTCATATGTGGCGGGCCCTGCCAGCTCTCTAGCTTCAAACAGTGTTGTGGGACCTTATTTTCCTCTGAGAACAGCTGGTTTATTCACTGATGGAAACACTTTGTATTATTAGCTCATTAATATTGTAAATATTCAAAGTGCCACTTTGAATTTCTTCTATAAAACTACATAGAGCTGCTTTAAGGTGTTCATTAAAACTAATGCAGAATCAGATCATACAAGACATTTTAAGATGAAAGCAGACTTTTTGTCTCAGATACAAAGAATATAAAACACTTTGTCACTTTGTTTGTGCAGAAATATTTCATTAAAGCAGGTAAAGAAAGTCTTCACATCAGTCACACAGGACACATTTGAACACATTAAAGGAGAACAGCAGGAGCAGGTAGTGAATCAGGCATGACTGCAGAAGGTGTCCGTCCTTACATCCTCTGATAAACATGTTTGAAGGCCACAGGGACAAACGTCTTCACGTAGGCCTGTTTTCCTCCCGCGTAGCTGCTCTGATTGGACGGCCACATTCCAGCTCCACCTGTTGGGGGAACTTACCTGGTAATCATGTGGGTTTGATTGGCGCAGAGCAGAGACGCTGCCCCCTGCAGGCTGCTCTGAGTCACTGGCTTCACTCTGACTTCAGTCTAATACAACAGGTGTAGATCAAAGTACAGTGGTGAGTGTTGTTCTATCAGTTATCATGTGCTGGAGTTTTATTAGAGTTGCTGCTTCACAAACACACATATACAGGCATACAGACACATGCGTTTGTGTGCGTGTGTGTGTGTGTGTTCAGGCAAAAATTAAAAAAGCAGCTGCATATCAAATGATCCAGGAAATACAGCAGGTTAAAAACATTTAATTATAATTTCATGTTTAAATATCATTTATAATATTGAACCAACTTATAAAACCAGTGAATCTGACAAAATAAAAACTAAATCAACAGAGTTAAAAGCCAGAAAGTAGAAGTGGGTGTTGAGATGCATCTTAAAAGCATCAACACAGTCGGCCTGTGTAACGGCCTCTGGCAGGTTACTCCAGAGCCGGGGAGACGCTTTCTTTGTCTTCTCACGGGGCGCAGCCAGCACGTCACGGTGGGAGGAGCTAAGGCGTCTGGTGGGGCTGTGAGCTGGGATTGGTTCTGACACGTATGTTTGGGCCGGACCACGGAGACATTTGGAAACCAAAGCATTTTGAAGTTGATCCTGAAATGAACGGGGAGCCAGTGTAGGGAAGCAACATTAGGAGCGACGTGGTCTCGTTTCTTGGACCTCATTAGTAACCAGGCAACAGCGTTTTGGACGAGCTGTAATGACACATTACACTGTGATGATCATAACTCTACATGTGTCCAGGACAGGCAGTGGAAGAAGTTAATAATGAACATGAGCATCAGTTTGAAACCGTTTGTACAAAGAAAAGATCATCACTAAAGATTCAGTTTGTCATTTACAGATATGTTTCATGAAATAATAAATGATAAGAAGATCATTTCATGGATTCCACAAAAATGTAGTAATGGATACAGTTTGTGTTCAAATCAGGAGCTGAACGCTTTTTTCTTTGTGATTTGACTCTGTATTTGACAGCCATCAGCTGATTCAAATCTCTCACCAAAGTTCATCCAAATGACAGCTGAGGCTTTATTTCATTAATGACTTGACATGAAAATGCAAAACAACATTTAGTCTTATTTCATCACCATTTTTTATTCCATCTCTAGTTCCAGCTTTCAGTTCCAGCATTTCCATTTTAAATTTCCCTTTTCAGTTTTCATTTTTAAAGATGAATTCAGGCCTAATTCTTCCTAGTAGGGCAGTAAAATGATCTTTTTCATTTTCTATTTGGACTCCAGAGAACAGTGTGAGCTCTGAAACTGCACCATGTTTAGATGTAAGCCATCAGCAGACTAATGCTCTCTTTTCTTCATGAACCATGTATGTAGCCTGTAGTTGACTCTGTAGCAAAGCTGAGGTGGATGAGGAAACAAGAGATGAACTACGAGCTCAGCAGTCTGTGCATTTCTGCTCCTGGATGTGTGTGATGAACTCTCACTAGGTGTTTGTAAAGATGGCTTGTGTTTCCACTCGTACATGCAGAAGACTAATTGCATTTGTGGCTCCGAGCATCATCCACAGCGACTCCAGTGGAGTTTAACCAGACTGTGGAGCTCAGTGTCATCAGAGCAGGTCTGAATGAATCATCAGTGTCAGTCCTGTACAAAACAGTTCAAAATGAGCTCCACCTCAACAACTACAACAGGAAAATCATGTTTTCACATTAATGATGAGTCACAATCATCTACTGAACTGATTACAGTAGCCTGAAGGTTCCTGTAACTGTCAACAGTTGAGTCTGTTCAGGAGGAGACTCTCTGTTCTACAGCCGACACAGAGACACTGAGGAACCAGACCAGGGCCTGAACCAGAACCCAAACCCAGGATAAAGAGGATCAGTGAAGGTGGTGTTGAAGTTGTGAAGGTGGATCAGTGTATCAGAGGAGACTCTGTAGAAGGACAGAGTGCCAGCAGGACAGTCCACATATACTGCTACTCTACCAGAGACCAAGAAGGGAAGGTAGACGGTGCGGTACACAGTACACTGTGGTTGTACTAAGCAGCTTCCAGGTGTCAATCTGTACCTGTGTGAATGAGATCAGATGTTACATGCTCCCCCTCTGCTGGCCAGGATGTGCCACTGTGGCTGATGCTTGGCCTCCTGCCTTTCCAGGTGAAAGTGGTCTGGCTGATTATAAACCAATAACAGGGGGTCAGGCACTAGACTCTGTCCCTGGCTGTGTCCAAATTCAGGGGCTGCAGCCCTCGAAGGGCGCATTTGAAGGCCAATTACGTCACAACACTGCGCGAAGGCTGTCCAAATTCGAAGGCTCCTTCAAATGATGCCCACAAATGCAGCCTGCACTTCCCTCTTTTTGGAGGACGCACCGCTACTATCCTTCGCGGCCTGCTATATCCCAAGATCCGCTGCTCAGTCCCGAAACAGAAGAGGAAGCAAGAGAAAATGGCGACATCAAGTGGCGCAGACATGACATTCAAATTTAAGTAATGGGTTTATACTCGGTTTTTAGTCATTTGAACATCCAACGCCAGATATGTTAAACTTCAAGGGACTATAAAACCTCCAAATTTCAACTTTCAGTTAAAATACATGACGCTGGTGATGCTATGGTAAATATAGTTGTTATTCACTAATGGGTTAATGTTTATTTTGTAATGTTGATAATTCAATTTAGATTTGACACATTGTACACACGCAAATGAATGTACACGTTTGATAGATTTGAGCCAAAACAGACTTTAATGCATGAACACCTGGTGACGCAACCAGTAAATACTCCGAAGGCTAGACCGTCCCATTTAACAACGGTGGACGCGGCCTTCAAGGTCTCTCCGAAGGACCCGGCCTCCGTTGGCCGCAAAGGCCGCGTCCTTGATGGCTGCAGCCCCTGAATTTGGACACAGCCCCTGTCTCTATTCCACCTGAGCAGAGGCCTGGAGGCCGGCTGTGGTATCACGTCTTGTTTTATGTGTATCTGATGGGTGTGGTAGTCCTGTTTTGGTGGCTTTGTTTCAGTCAGGTTTAGTTGTGTCTTTGAGTTAGGGTAGAGGGTTAGTCCCCAGCTCTGACGGCCCTGGTGGGTCGGTCTGGGAGTCTGCCTGGCCCATCAGTTTGTTTGATGGTTCAGGGTTTTCCCCTCTGTTTGGTTGTTGTTCAGTTCATAAATATATCTTCCTTTAAACTGCAACTTGCTTGGTGGTTTTATGTTAGACCTCTTGTGGTGAAGCTCCTGTAGGGGTCCTAACAATCACCCTCAGCTAATAAATAAAGGTTCAAATAAAAAGAACAATTATCACAATAATGACAGATTTGTGTTCTGTGGTTGAAAAGAGAGAGAACAGACGGTCAGACGGCATTTCACAAAGTTTTCAACAAGAAATCCATGTGACGTCCCGGTTGGTGCTCCCTGGGTCATTACATTACATCCAGAATAACTACAGTGTTTACTGATTCACAGACTGGTTCTCTGATACAGGATTGCTGGGTGTAAGCGGCTAATGTTACTACACAGACACAAACAAACCGTTAGCCTGTGGCTACATCCAGCTGCTAACGTCACCTCCTGGATAACAGGTTGGGCTTTCTGTCCCATATATAAAGGGACATATTTCTAACTATTTGGTTTCAGACTAAAGGTTAGTGGAAAATGCGCAGTCTGTAACTATTCAGTGTTACACAGCGGTGGACTAAGTTACATGTTTGCAGCTAACGCTACTTTGCAAGTTAGGTCACTCCGAGTCCTCGGTGATCTGATATGATTTTCAAATCAAGCTCTAAACATGACCTGTAATGTTTTCTTACCTGGTTACTAGAACATGAGCCGTGTCAGCATCTGTTTTAAGTCCCAATTCAAGTTGAAGCTGCCTCCATGAGCCGAACGTGTGTCCGATGTTTATTCGGGTGCCAGCCCGGCTTTGGTCATAATGTCGTTTCGACTCACGACATGCCACTGATAAAACCTTCGTTTTCTTCTTAGTATGACTTTTCAGTGGACTTTGTGTGGTGGTGGGTCGTTTGCTGGCCGTAGCAGAATCCATTACTACCCAAACACTAGTTTGGGTCCACCATGCTTGTCTTCTTCCCGTATCCAAGTCAAAAGCCGTCGAGGATGCGCATTCAGTGTCATCTGACGTCACGTCCGCAAGACTGCGCGGGAAATTCGAACGACGAATTGCACACAGCCTGTTCAAGGCAATGGAGAGATACGTGGGTGGGCTCATTCTTTTTGGTTTTGAACTCTTCATCACCCATTAGCATTAAAGCTCTGGTCTGCGATCTGAGAAAGGTTTGAAAAAAGCATCCCCCCCACACACACCCCCCTCCCCTCTGTGCTCCTTAACCCCTCCCCTCCGAGCTTGTATCGCTCTCCCCTCGGAGTCCCGCGACACACCCCCTCCCGCAACAAGCTTTTTTTTTTCTCTTCAACGAACTTTATACGTCCCGCAACAAGCACCAAGAGCAACAAGCCGGCAGAAACCAAATACAGCCCAGCTTTGAATGCGGAGTAACAATGTCGGATTCACAGGTAAAGTTATTACAATGCACGTTGAAACTCACGTAAATCTTGTAAGTCATTACAATGTCCACAGCTAAGCTCCACAGCCAAGCTAGCGTAACGTCATTAGCATGCTACAGCTACATTACCTTACAGCTACGTAATAAGTTACAACAGCTAAGTTAGCCACTTCTAAAAGTTATTGAGGGCCAGAGACTAACAGATGCTGCCGCCAGCTTTAATCACAACGATCGCTTCCACATTGTGGCTGAAAAACAAACCTGTGTGAGTCTCGGAGCAACTGTGTGTGTCCCAGCTGCTGTCTGAGTAGCACCAGACAGCACACACAGCCGCTCCGAGACTCACACAGACCGCGACACAAACGTGTCCGTAAACCGTAATCTCTTGTTTATGACAGATAAGACACACAAATACACACATCGTAACGCCTATGTGATAATCCATCATATTGATTTAGCAAAGGCTTCGTTGAAAACAAACGGACAAGACCGGGAGGAGGGTTAGCAAAACAGTTGAGTAGTGACCGGGCGAGAGGTTGTTATGGAGAAATAAATCCGGACAAATAAAATAAAAATCCGGAAATAAATCCGAAACCCCTTCGCTTCGCGTTGGGATTTCATCCATCCCTTCATTCATCTTACTTGCTGCTTCATTTAGCTGCCACGAGCAAATAAATGGGCTGATTTGGTGTAAACATGTAAACAATGTTAGCTTGTTGTTAGCTTACAATGCTAGCATAGAGGCTAACGTCTCTGTCGAACAAGTAAACAAGTGTTGACAATACTGCAGAGACAGACACCGTCTAATAACACAGAAACAAACTAACGGCAGCTTTCACAGTCATCAGCAGCATCGGCATGAAAGTTATCTGTGTCACAACATCCACAATAGAGACGAAGGTTACCTGCTCAACAGAAACGCCGCTGTATCAGCACCGGGTCCATATCTTCACGGACCTTTCGCCACCGTTCAAACGATGACCCGATGTTTATTCCGTTTCGAGCCCTCTTTGTTTCACATGTCCGGTTTGTGTCTTTTCAGTGACAGACTTTCTTTCTTTGACTCTTTGTCGGTGGGGCGAGCAGAGGCAGCTGAACTGCTCAGAGCAAAACAAACCTCTTGTCCGCTTGTAGTTTCAAATGCAGAAGTGGGTCGGGACCAGACGTGAGCAGGAGCAGGAGAGTGAGCGAGGATTGGATCGGAAAATTGATCCAATAGGAGCCATCCGGGCCGGATGGTTCCTATTGGTCAATTTCTTTTCAGTTTTACAGACACTAGAGAGAATGTTTTTTTTTTTTTTGGTTCCTTTTACTCTCCACATTGTGTGGGTGGTACTATTGGGTCATAACCACCATCTAAATTATGCTAATAATAATAACAAATCTTTCAAATCGTAGACCATAGCTTTAACAAACTTAAAATGCATGTTTATTTTTCACAAAGTTCCTTTAAACTGCAGTATTTGATGGTAGTACTTCTACATTACCTGTAGTATTTGATGGTAGTACTACATTAACTGATGGTAGCAGTACTACAGTAACTGATGACAGTAGTACTACATTAACTGATGGCAGCAGTACTACAGTAACTGATGGTAGTAGTACTACAGTAACTGCAGTACTTGATGAGTTTTCTTCCTCACCTGTGATGGTACAGTATAAACTGGTTGTGTTGGAGGAAACAGACACTCTGCTGCCCCCTGCTGGTCACTCAGAGCATCACACCCTGTCACATTTTCAAACATGAATGTTGTTATAAAATCAGTGAACATATAAAGAAGCTGTGATAGGATCTAAATAATAACTCCAGTGACGTCACATGAATAAATCTACTGAAAACAGACAGTGTTAAATGTTTATGTACAGCTGAGCATCAACAGACTCTTTACAGTGTGTCACCACTAAAACCAGTGGAACCATTTTGTTCCTCCACTCAGCAGCAGGTTGACTGCACCGTAACATCTAGCTTATGTAATGTGCACACTGGTAGTAGACTGATGTCAGGGTTGATTGAAGACTACAAGTTTACAAATAAAATGAAGTGAGTCTACCAGACCTCTGTAGCTGCTACTAACCTCACGAGCACCAATCTATGAGTTCAGTTGCATTGTGGGTAATGTAGACGCCAGGTGTGGAGTCAATCAGAGGACATTTCTGGTCCTGCTGCACTGATTTAGATTTTGATCCTTTGAGACAAACAAAAAACACAAGTGTCCGTCATGAGAGTTTCATCACAGTGACCATAAACTGTGGAGGACTCTGTGAACCAAAGTCTGCTGGGTGGTAGAAGAAGAAGTCAAACAGTCTGCTGCTGTGTCCGACCCACACACTGACAGTACACAGTGTAACCTACACACTGACAGTGAGACCTACACACTGACAGTACACAGTGTGACCTACACACTGTCTCTGCACTTAATATACAACAAATAAACAAAGTCACTCACAGGAAGTGATACAAAATGTGCCCGTTAAAGTCCATTCTGACCAGAAGACAAAACTGTACTAGTGTAATATAATATAATATAATATAATATAATATAATATAATATAATATATATTACACACAGCTAGCTAAATGTTATCGGACCATACGTGGCCCGACATTTGGTGGACCAAGAGTCTGTCAGAGTTGATGGTTTGATTCCCCCTGCAGGCACTAACAGAGGCAGGAGTGGAGCTATGATTCTCAGATGTTTGTGAAAGTCTCCATCAGAGTTCTGCTGAATCCTCATGTCATCTTTTAAAGCTGCAGTCGGAGCTGAGATGGCTCCATCCTCTCCTCAAACCATCCATCAGCTGATCACTGTCATCACTGACTTCTGTCCGTTCAGTCAATCAAACTCTGGAGTGACGTCTTCATCTCCTCCGGTCCGTCTGATCTGGTCTGAGACGGACTGCTGTCCATTACACTGATCTCACTGTGCTGCCCTCTGCAGGCAGAGAGCGGTCACTGCAGGTTCATGTTTATTATTTACCTCAAAAATCATTAAAGACAAAACAGATGACCTCAAAATGCAGACATTGTAACAATACAATAAATATTAATATAATACTAACAGAGACTATTCTACTGCACAATGAGTACTTTTACTTTGAATACTTTAAGTACATTGTTCCTGCTAATATTTCTGTACTTTTACTGAAGTTAAATTCTGAATGTAGAACTTGTGTGTGTGCTAAGCTAAGCTAGTTAGCGTTGAACAGAACAGCTGTTTCAACAGAATTGTGTCTTTCTGTGGCTCATTACTTGGATGTGTAGAACAGATGTTCAGATGAGCAGATCTGGGTCCAGTGTCTTCACAGTGATCATGGCAGGACTTGTTAACCTAAGGGGATTCATGAAGTGTGAGGGGAATTATTTCTGTTCGTTGTGTCTCCACACTTTATCTGTCCCTCTGGCTCCGTCCTCAGTCCTCTCTGTATTTACAGATGGATGCTGTGGTGGTCTCCCACCGACTGTAAAGAGCTCTGACACAAACGCCTCATTTACAAACTGAAACACAAATAAAAGACTTCTTCAACATTTCCTCCACAAGACTCTGTAGGAACTTTCACTGATTTTGCTGTGATAAAAGCTAGTTTTGTGTCAGACATCATAGGGCCTCTCCTCCTCCTGCTTCTCCTGCTTCTCCTGCTCCTCGCGCTCCTCGTGCTCCTGCTGCTCTTTATGCTCCTGCTGCTCCTGGTGCTCCTCTTCCTCCTCCTCCTCGGTCTTCTTGGTGAAAGCAGACGACAGCTCCTGCAGCAGCAGCTCCTGTGATGGTGTACAGACTCCCTGTAGCTGCTGCCTCCTCCTCACTGTCGGCTGCTGGTTGGCATCTGTTCCTCCATCACCTCCTCCGCTCTGCTCCTCGGGCTCCTCAGAGCCTCCGCTGGTCCGGATTGGGTCGGGGACGATCACGTGGTCCACGTGTCCCGTTTCCACGGGGACCAGTCTGAGCGGCAGGGGGTCTGAGACTTCCTGTGTCTCAGCGGTGCTGCTGGACAGGAAGCTGGTCTCCAGAGACTTTAGGACCTGCAGGCCGAAGTCCCCGACCTCCTCGTAGAGTGGCTCGGGGAGGTCCGGCGACTCTGAACGCTCCTCAAACGAGTCCTGCTGGACCTTCATGGGCTGCAGGTCAACACAGAGAGAGATATTAATATTGTGTTTCCCTCCACAAGAACATATACAAATACTCACAAGTACAGATCAAAAGTACTTAATACTCACAAAGTACAGATCAGAAGTACTAAATACTCACAAAGTACAGATCAAAAGTACTTAATACTCACAAAGTACAGATCAGAAGTACTTAATACTAACAAAGTACAGATCAGAAGTACTTAATACTAACAAAGTACAGATCAGAAGTACTTAATACCCACAAAGTACAGGTCAGAAGTACTTAATACTCACAAAGTACATGGAGAGAGTCCGTCTGTCGTGTAACTTCCTCTGCAGAGAAGAAAATATGAAAGTGTGATGAGTTTCAGTGGGCAACACTTTAAAGGATTTTCTACAGACTGAAGCTGAAGCAGGACAGCCGACACAAGAAGCTTCATGTTGGGGCGGCAATAGCTCAGTCCGTAGGGACTTGGCTTGGGGACTCAAAGGTGGCCGATTCAAGTCCCACTTGGACCAAAAAAAGTATGATGTGGACTAGTAATGGAGAATGCTAGTTCACATCCTGGGCATTGCCGAGGTGCCCTTGAGCAAAGCACTGACCCCTAACACTGCTCGTTCGGCGTCGCATGTGGCAGCCCCTTGACTCATCTCCTCTATACACTGTGTGCATGTGAGTGGAAAAGAGAATTTCCCCATTGTGGGATTAAAAATAGAATAATAATGTTTCTTTGACTTTTCTGTTGCTGCAGAACTGAACCTGGAGGTCCAGGTGTGTCATCAGGTGAGTGGATTTAAAATGTACTCAAAGTTTTCTCAAACAGTTTCTGAAGTCGGACACAGTGTACAGTTTGGGACTGAAAGATGTCTGACCAGCGTCTGATTGGCTGACAGCATGCTGCTGTTGCTCTCATCTCCTCTGATCGGGACGAGCGGCATCGTGCCGAACTTCTGCTTGGAGATGTCAGAGGAGGAGTGACGCCTCATCACCGGAGGACCTGGGTCATCGTTCTGGAACATAACAGGAAAATACCAAAGTCAGCAGAAATGTTCATGTTTGTCAGAACTTCACTTTAAATGATAAAGAAGAAGAGAGTTCTTCATCTGACTCCCAGTACTGAATCTGATCCTGGATCAGTTCCTCAGCTGACCTGAGCTTTGAGGAAGCTGGTAATCCAGTCCCACAGTTCAGCCTCACAGCTACAACACAGATACCTGAGAGGAGAGGAGACAGACGTTCTATTGATCTCATGCAGGGAGTCAAAGAACAGATGATCAGTGAAGTTTCATCTATAATGAAGCATGAAGAAACAACATCAACACTACGACTACGACTGTATCATCAAACTGTATGTTGATGAAGGTTCTCAGTCATCCAGGTCATGGTAACTAAGTACTGTATTGTAGGCAACTGTACTCGTTTCAGTTTGTTGAAGATGTTTCACCTCTCATCCAAGAGGCTTCTTCACTTCTAACTAACTGGAGGAGCTGCAGGCTTTTAAACTCGGTGTGAGAGTGTCCTTACAGAGTACGGGAGTCTCCTTACATGGTGTGGGAGTGTCCTTAAGGACACTGAGCTCTGAGTTTCAGAGTCTTTAGGGCCACTTGTGGGTCGTTGGTCAAATCGGCCTTCATGTGGGTTGCTAGGGCCAGGTGAGCCCAGGTGTGAATGGTTGTTAAGCTGTCTGGGGAGGGAACTCAGTACTGCATTGTAGGTGGGTGATCAAAGACGGTCGTTCCAGTTTGACATGGATGGATTCCACTCAGAACTCAGAGCTCACACAAGTCCTAAATGACTCTGTAAAGACACTCCCACACACGGCTTAAAAGCCTGCGACTCCCCTCCAGTTAGTTAGAACTGAAGAAGCCTCTTGGATGAGAGGTGAAACGTCTTCAACAAACTGAAACGTCCAGTTGACTATGATACAGCACCTAGAGTTACCATGAAACCGTACATCCTGAGAAAAAATCCTTTAAATTAGAGTGAGAGATCTTTGTGACGTTCTGAACGCTCTCTGTGAGACAGTCGACATGTTGTGAGTCTTCATCGATAAATCAATATCTGATTATCAATGATTGAAGAACCTGATGAAATGTCAAAAACAAAGAGTGACTGAGCCGATATGAAGTGAAACTTACAGTTGGTGTTTGTCTGACATCACTGTGAAGCCCCATCTGCACACACACAAAGACAAAGATTCACTTCATCATACACATGATGTGATTGACTGTTAGCAACCTGTCAGCTGATGATGACACGTGTCAGAGGTCAGAGGTTGTGACACCACTGTGTCTGAAGGAACGTGACCTGAAACACTCGTACAGACGGTCAGACGGTCTCAGATTCGGTCCACACACACTTCTGATTTCTGAACCTGCAGCTTGTTCTGAGTTCTGGCCTTTGGTTCTCCTGTAAACAGCTGTAGCTCTCTGAAAATCGTCTTTAGTGTGAGGGAAATTCTCTAATGTCCCTTTATTATTTTAAAATGTTGTTCTTGCATATGAAACCCAACATATCATTAAAAATGTATAGGAAATGTTATGTGTATCCTGAGGCGGATGTGGAGATGATTAGAATGTTGTCTGGAGTGAGATCATATGTAATCTTGTTATTATGCTACAATTGTGTGTATTGGTTTCTGCTATTATAAAGGCTGAGGAGAGATGGCCTCTCTTCAGTCATCATCTATGCGCTGCTGATAAGCAATAAAGAACTTCTAGAAAAGAAATATGTAAACAAGTGAATTTCAGTTGCCACAACATTAGTAAAGACATTCAGAAACTCAGTTCAGAGTTTATGTCTGGATGGACAGAGACAGACGTAGACTCACATGTCTGCTGTAAAACAAAGTCTATACTCTATAATCTTTAATCTATAGTCTATAATCTATAATCTAAAGTCTAGGGCTGTAATCTCCTAGTCGACTGGTCGATTTCTTGGTTGATATGTTCTGGCTCGACCAAAATTCTGATTGGTCGATTTTTGGCGTGTTAATTACATGCTGCTATGGCAGTGCGTAAACACGCAGCGGGTCCTCTCCATCCCAATGCTGTGTGTCCTGCATATGGCATATTTGACTTCATCAGGAGGAAAGTACCAAGTGCTAATGTTTTCAGAGCACCTCTGTTTCACAGGTAACAGTGTGTCTTCAGAACACCCCCCTTGTTTTCACTATTT